>NW_010404010.1:30043-61991 GCF_000710305.1 Buceros rhinoceros silvestris | reverse complement strand
TGAACCCGGTGTATCAAAAATTACACTGTGATTTCTCAAAGTTTGGTCAAACTGCAGGACAATGGTGCAACAAGAGCAAAAACACTCCAAATGAAAAAAAGACAGTGTTTACTGAAAACAGTGGATATCTATATGCATTTATAATACGAATACACAGAGTCCCATTTCTGAGCAGGCAGCTCAGTTCAGCTGGAGCACTGCATTTCTCCTCATCTCTAGGATCTGAGCCACATAGTTGTATAGGAATTCACGGACCTAAAATCTCAACTAACAACTGCATCAGTCAGGTTATTTAGCTAGTTCTGATAAAAGAGCTGATAGGTTGACATTCACCAGTTGACATACAATAATAATTACAGAGAAAGTGACTACTTTAACAGATTGCTTATTAATAAAATAAGAGGTTAATGCTGATGAAAAGCAATACAAGTTTCCTAAGTGCCAACACACTTCATCATTTGTACTGCACAGTGCAGTGCATTAACCTCACACAGATTAACAGCATATACAGTCACAGAGAAAAATATGATTTTTCCTTGCTGAGACACTATTTCTCCTTGAGATCACGTCTCACCAATTTGATTTTCACAGTACAGTAAAAGAACATATTTTGAAAGAACATGTTCCAGCGAAATGTTCCGAATTGTTTCATCTTGTTAACCCTCTGACTCTACAAAAACTTAAACAGATTGACAACAATTTTTCAAATACCAGTTTTTTCAGCCAAAACTGCAGTTGAATATGAATCTCTTTACATCTACGAAAATAACTCATTACTTCAACTTCTTACCTTCACATGCAGCTCAGGAAACTCCCTTTAGTGGGAAATCTTGATATAACACACACCCCCCGAAACCTAAACCTCAACAAAACAAAACAAAAAACCCCAGCATGCAGAAATGCAGGCTATCCAGTAAGAAGCTCTTACAAATCCCCTGAGATTACCTTAGATACTTATTAGTAAGAGCTCAGTTGAAATATCAGTGTTCTAACCTGATGTGGTGGAAAAACCTAATTAAAACATTAACAAATCTTACCTGTCGAATTATACTTTTTACACAACGGATGGGAAGGCCTTGATAATTGGACTTGATTATCCATTTTAGGAGATGATGTCCAAGTACTTCAAAGACCATACATACATCTGGGATTTAATTAAGGATAATTTGCATATAAACTTGTTGATGAGATCAATGCAAATGTTTGTTTGCAGACTGGCTAAAGCAATAATCGCCCTGTTCAGATGGAAAACAGCTCCCCCTAAAATGAGCAGAACATGGTATATGCTTTGGTACTACATTTCAGTTTTATATAAACACATACAAGAACAGTGCCCCAAAGGTGGAACAAATTAAAATATTTAAACTTTGAAAATCTTGTCATTTATTACTACACGTTAACAATAGCATTAAGGTGAACAATGAAATAGGTAATTATGAAAAATAACTGATTCATCTTTGTTTTCTTCGAAACAGTTCAAAAAGCAGTTACTGATTTGGCCTATTATCTCTAGTTTCTAATAAATTTTAAATTATATGAATAGAAGGTTTCAAGAACAAAAGTCTGCAGCAAGAATGTTTTAGAAAATGAACCATACTAAACACACTCTTGAATAGGCTCAATTAAGAATCACTTGACAACAAAGACTGAAGTAGTAAGAGAACAGTTCTCTTATCACCTACAGTTTTAACTGCAGAGAATAATGACAATCACCAAAGAACTCAAGAACAAGGAAAACGGGGAACTCAGAAGCAACATGCAAAAATCACAATGCCAGGAAGTTTAATTTCACCACCAGCAAAGGTCAATAGAAGATGATCAGGGAAGAGTATTAGGAAAAAAGAAGAGGTACGAACTTCCAGTGATTTGTTGTTCAATGGCTTCCTAAGTTAGAGGTTCTATACTTACTAAAACTGGGTAGGTTATCTTTCTATTGACAAAATATTTAGCTATTCAAGCTAATTAAGTTTTATCATTCACAACATTCTGGCAAGAAATTATACAATTTTACTCTATGAAGCTAATCCTCAGACATGAGCTGGGAATGACCTTAATGTTCCTGGAAATCAGAATGTTAACATGATACTGCAACCTTGCAAGAATAATGTAATAGAAATAACAGAAAATTCATTGACGGATACTACAGCAAAATCTCAATAGATGAATTTAGACTGTATCTGAGAGACCATTCACAGGGAACCACACCGTTAGGGGAGAAGTCTTACCTAACTAAGTTTTATTAACTAGAGTCTTAGCACTGATCTTAAGTCACTGCCTTGTGTTAAAATGAGACTTACCTTGTCTATCAATCATTTAAATTCTTCTCAAGTACCCACCTATATGCATAAAGCTAACTGAAGGTTTAAATTCTACATCCCCTATGCTGGAGATAGACCAAAGTTAAAAGGTCTCAAGCCCAGTCATTTGTGAAGAACTAACATTCTGACTGTTGATACCCGTCCATCTCACTTCATCTTCCTTAATTCCTCTATTAAAGGAGATGGTGAATAGTCATTTCCCAATCATACCAACCAAGTCTACTTTCTAAAACTGTGTCATTCAGAAAAGGAAATACTCTTGGTTACTTTACTGCACAAGCACCCGATGAACATTAGTCGCTAGCAAAGCACACAGGCATCAAAAAGGATGCACAGAACACATTAGCTCTGCAGGGCTTACCCCACACAGCGAAGTTGCCTGTCTGAAATCTGTGTTGCCGTAGCATTGCAAGACACTGCAGCATTCAGAAATGAAATTTAGAACACTTGCCCACAATCCTTCAGACAACTGCTGCTGCAGACTCTCTGATGCACATTCCTGCCATTCCTTGCACTCACAGTAGTGCTAAACCTTGCTAGTAAACACAAGAGAAAGGGGTGTAGAGTAGTGAATAGATGATAGGCAAGGGGAGGACAACAAGAAGGAAGATGCAAGGAGGAATAGCAAAAGCAGACAAGGGAGGACCACAAGGAGAAGCCACGTCTACCTGAAAATAAGATTGCAATGTTTTGCTGGATGGATGCAGACAAACTCCAGGCATGCTCAGTACTGGGGAGGCCACTGGGATGGGGAGAAGACATATATGAGGCTCAGGGTTTGGAGTAGGTATGCAAAAATGTCACTGCTTTCTGGTTTACTATCCAGACCTGAAAAACATTAACTGTAAGCCACACTGCCCACAACAAAGAGTTTGGCAAAAGCTGTGCCTTAACTATTAGGAAACTGGCCTTGCAAGCCCCAGGATCATCCTATAGCACCGACATCCTGACAGACGAGCATGTCCAAAAAGTCTGCCAGCAAAAATAAACCTATGAAGCCCACCCAGCTTCATAGCGAGGCCTCTTACAAAACGCTCTTCAAAACAGTTTGAGGAATGTCTGAAAAGGAGAAACTGAGCAGAACAACCAAAGGGAGAGCAAATATAACATTAACCAGCTGACAGGCTTAAGTACTTAAAACTTTTCTTTCTTGGCTAAAGACCTAAGACTATCTATCTACAAACACACATTACAGGAGCATTTAGAAATTTGATGAGGGTTAAAGACTAGTTAAGCTAAATTAAGTAAGTCTCTGGAATCAATACAGAACAATTCTGGATGTATCTCAGTTCTTTCTGGATTGGCAGCATTTAGGGTATATTCTTTGGAGATAAACCTATTACAATTATTATAATGTCTGATTGTACTGGACATGTTTTCTCCTTTATTTTTTCTCTTGTCTCTCCAAACACTAGTTTCATTATGTGATCATCTCAATCTTCTACTAAAAAAAAAGGCTACACTCAAATAAACATTTATTAAGGCTCTAATAAATATCCAGTGCAGACCAACAGAATAATCTACACTTACTGAAAACACCAAAGTGCCCAAGTTCAGGAATTCTGTTACTTCCCAAAAAAATCTTAACTGCCATCTTTTTAAAATGTACAAGTAGTTAAAAAAATTATCAGTCTAATAGAGCATAACACATATTGTATATGTGTCCCCCTGTATATAAACACTTACTACAGCTCCTAAGAGAAAGACGACTGTTTTCAGACACACAGTGCACACCAATGGCTCTGCACATTCCCAATTCTATGCTACATGGTTCCTGACAAATTTCCCTGTTTGGAAGCTCCACGACATTTTGTGGTATTAGCCATCCAAAGGATTCACCCACCTCTCTTCTGTCTTGCTTTAACTTTTAAATGTATTCCATAACCATTAATCAAGCCTCTGTGAAGCATATGTTGTTTCAATTTACAAGTCAAGGGACTGGTATTTAGTGGCTTGCCCAAAGGAAGCTGGAAACAGCAGAGCACGGAAAAACTCTCAAATTACTGTATTTCTCTCAACCTGTTCATCTCAGTAACACCAACGTAGCACTAATATGACAATTTTTTTAAATGGAAACAAATAGCAGCAAAATGTTAAAAATCAGTTACCTGCTCCCTCCCAAAAGAACCTGCACCAAAGATTATTTTCCCTAGAAGATAAAAAGGAGTTGATCAATCAACCAACGCAACCAACTGCTGCTCAAATAAGCAACACAACTCAGGAAGCACAAGCTGTTCACATGAAAACTCAAAGCATAAGATACTCGATATCATATTTTCACTGGTAGTTAGGACTTTTGACAGACTTCCAGCTGTAATTTAAATTTGACTCCAGTACCAGACCATCCTGTCGTCTTTCTGAAAAATGTACATCTAGGCGAGGCAGCAACATTGGTCTTCCACAAAAAACAACTTCTGTATAACAAGAAGAACCTTCAACATGAAGGTAAAACTGAAATTGAATAAATCACTATCAGCTGTCCAGTATTAATCCGGTAACACAAAGCTATCTGAACCCTTATTTTTCACTAAATACATGGTCTCTTGTGGTTTTGTCAACTTAAGTGCTATCTTTCAAAATTATAAAGTCTGGATATGCTTTCAAAATATTATGACTAACAAAATTTACTCTTCACACTTGGAAATGGCTCTCACCTTTAGTACGGATGTAAATCTGAATCTTAGCAGTAATTTAAGAATATTATCGGGAAACTGCTCTGTTTAACAGACAGGTTATTTCTATGTTTAGTTATGAATGAATTTTCTTATTCCCTATTTCATAGTAGTGTTTTACAATGAAAACACAAAGACAAAATTTCATTTCTAAAAAAATAATTATTCTTCAATTGTACAGTTGATAACTGAAGAACTGAAGTGCTTTGGCCATGTTCTTTTTTACAAATGTAGTTAGACAATAGAGATATTTATAAAATACTTCTTAACAAGCATCTCAGTTTATAAATTTAAACCTATTTTTTGTAGCACGAGCAGCAGCAAGAAACCCTAACCCTAACTTTGCCTCGCTATGTTAAGCAATTTCCTTGATGACTAACCATTTATATTCAGGTTGAAATGACTACTGGCAACTGTATGGTTTATTTTAATTCCTTTTAATTTGATGAAAATAAAAAGCAGACTATACTACCTTCAGCTACATTTAAGCAGCTCTCTACCATTGTAGCTGACCACTGAATTTGTTTTTGAAACAAATCAAAATGAGACAAAGGGAAAGCAGCTAAGATGCCAGTCTGTAACTGAGAATACTCCTCTCACACTCTCATTCTCACTTATTAGAAACCCAAAGGTTTTATAACTGATGTCATGAGACAGATGGATGTGATGAAAACTGCTTGCACACTCCTCTCTGAAAGGATGCTTTGTAGTGGGCATTCAGATTTACCGACAGTCACCTCCTAGATACCTCTGCTAGAGGACGAGAGTTGATAAGGAACATCGCAACCTGATCTCCTGAAGACTGAAGGCACATTGCCAAAATGAACTTAAGTGTTAAGCTCTCTAGAGCAGGAACTGTCTCTTTGTCTGGTAGTATGACACCATGAACAATGAGGTTTGTTATTAAGGCTCCAAGACACAACAAGCATACACATAAATACCAGCTGTAAATGAAAGCACAGTAATATAATAAGCTGCTTAAATACCCAAAATAATTAGCAAGGAAAACTCACTTGAGCTCAACTCAAAATGAAATACATTCATGGACCCAAAATTTTCCCCGAGAACAATATTCAGTCATATTTTACTTTGTCTCTCTCCTTTTTCATTTCTTTTTTTACAAAAAAAGATTTCAAAGGCAAAGCTTTAAAACCTTTGTCAAAAAAGAGTTTAGCACCTGGCCAAAAGAGAATCACATAAATAAGAGAAGAATCTCCAAGCCCTCACACTTCCCAGGAAGAAAACATTCCTCCTGTAAGCCTCAGTTATTACAAATCTTTTCAGTAAAACTCCAGTTTTTAAGTAAACTAGTTCTTAATAACCATGACAGGATTCATGGGAATCTTTTTTATTTTACATTCTGTTTAGAAAAGCTAAGATAATTCCACTCTGGCAAGTGCACTAGACAGCTCTACATCTGTATATATTTCAGTTTTTCTACGTTATGTGTTTAAAGTAAGACCAACTAGAAAAAAGCCAGAACTAAATGCTTACTTATCTCAGTAGATTGTTTTAAATGAAGATGCCTTGTTTTCAAAAGGATACGAATTCCATTCATTCCAGAAATTTTGAAGTCATCAATTAGCTGTACAACCATATCCTTGTTGGGATCATTAGGGTCACTTTCACGAACCTAAACCAAGAATGTAAACACCGACATTTTACAATTTAAAAAAAAAAAAAAAAAAAAAAAAAAAAAATCACTGTAAAATACCAATCAGTTAGCTCTTCACATGAATTTGAACAGTACTTTAGAGCTTCAGAAATCATGGTAACACATAATAAGCCAGCTATTTAGGAAAAAAATACCTCAAAAAAGTTTAAAAACAATATTCTGCTACATTATTTTAATTCATTATTACTATTATTATTGGTATTGAGCACTGTATTGCATGAGTGATACTTACACATTTGAGCAACTTTATTTCATCCAAGGCTGTCTCTGTATAATGCTGGGCACTTTTTACAACTTTCATTGCAACAAACCTTTTTCCCCTTGAAAAACAAAAACATTTTCAACGCGTGCTCTGAGCTAAAACAGACATACTTTGAAGTTTGGAGTACTTTTAAATAGAGTATTTAATAACCTAATGTATTCTGACAGAAAATGCTGAAATTACACTTAAATACAACTTTTAACAATACTCTGTTAACAGTCTGATTTATTGAACATTTTGTCTCTTTCACGCTAATGTCTTTAAAAGACAAATTTGGTTACACGTTTTATCCTTCAATCAAGGTATAATTACATTTTTTCATTAACAATACAACACAAAAAAATTAGCTTATTCCCACATGTTCAAGACAACATGCAAATTCAATAAACAAAGCTAATTTGTCAAAGAAAATAGAGTAACAGTTATTTCTGAGAGCAAAATAAGATTGTGGACATTTTTCTGCATAAAGATAGCAAACATCTACATAACTTTATCATGCATGTAAGACAAAAGTTATTGCAAACAAAATAAAGTATCATATTAAGAAAAAAGCTAATGGAAATAAATAGTTTTCTTACTGCATATCCCAGCATAGCCAGACTGTAGAGAAGTGTCCCCATCCTAACTTTCTAATAACGTGATACCGGCCATTGAAAAGATCACCAATTTTCACTGGATGATAGCCTCCTTTGATGAAAAAACAAGTAGAAAAAGAATATTCAGAAAACAAACAATAATTCCCAGATTTTCAAGTAATTCTTGTAGTATAAACTTTCCTCTTCAAAATGTCCTGTCCTATAAATAGGAATTCTAAAGAAAATTTTACTCCAATGTTAAAAGTACTTCCTTACTTGGCCTGGAGGGAAAAAACTCACATCCTGTAACTACTGCAGAGTCTATTCACCCTTCTCTCTTACGGCTTTTATTTGTGGTAATATTACCATCTGTTCTCTATTTCCCCAGGCTTATCTCCCACTTCACAGAGAGTACAGAAAAGATCTACATTATTTCTTTATCATATTTGAAGCTTCTCCAGTCAACATATTTTGGATGATTGCAGAATCTCAACATAGACTGTTTTAATTCCCACTTGCTTTCTACTAATAAAGGCAGCAATAAAATACTTCCTGAGAAAATGTTAAGAACAATGCAGATTTTATTGATGCTCTTCTGCTTGGCTCCTGTCCACAGCAGCAATGTTTCTTATGTCTGAGGATTTTACAGTGAGGACGAAGAGAGAGCAGGCAGCTACAGGCTTTGTCTGAACTGCTTTTTAATTACCAAAGTCTGCAGTCCTAACTTAACCCTACTCGCAGGTCCTCAAAAGCCCCACTAGAGCAGGCTGGGGTTCAGGTCTCCAGGCAGTGTGAGGAGATGGAAAGAAGCCTTTTATTTCCTTTGTATTTTAAGAGGCATTCTCCCTCCCAGTCAAACACAGGGAAAATAGTGATCACACAACATTATTATTCAGACCTTAACACACCAATAACATCCACAATTTTACCTAAACTGCAAACAAGTAATAAAGCTGCACCATGCAACCCTCCAGGATATCACCAACAGCAGACTCGGAGCAGCTGTCAAGGAGTCTTCCACTCTGGTCCTTCACACCCAACTGTCCTTTGGCAGGATTCTCAGTTCCTGACTATTCCACTTAAAATGAGGAAAACCTCAGACTACTTTCACTAGGTTGCTGTATTTGTTTCGAAATCCCATGAAAACCTTGTTAGAACTGGTGCCCAGTTACGACATTGGTGTGAACTTGTTGCTTAATTCCTTGAATTTAAAACACGGATTTCTCTCTTACTTTCTTTTTATCTGTGGAACAACATAATCAAATCTGGCCATATTTATATCCTTTCTTTGCTAATAACATCTTTTGCCTTAAAAGAAGTTCAGGAGTTTATTTGTGAACTTCTCAAATGCTTCCAGGGAAGATTAATAAATTTAACACAACCGCAGGACAGAACTATGAAGATTACATATTGAACAGAACTAAAGCTTAAATAACGTATTGCTTTACATGTCGGTATGTCTGAAGGGAAACACACACAGCTTCAATACTTGTATGTTAAGGAGTAACTTCACACGTAGCAGACACTCGCTCACAGCCTCAACCGCCTGACCTGCACACAGTACTGCTGACAGACTCAACACAGCCCCGGCCAGAGCATGAGTGAAGCAGCACTCCGCAGTACTCATCTCGGCAAGGGCTGGTCTGCACCAAGCGACAGCAACAAACAATTTCAGCTGGGCAGCGCAAGTCTCAGCTATATACAGCGCTGACTTCATGCACTTCCCTGCCCACCCGCCTCCCAGTTTATACCTCTGCAGAGGGTCAAGCATGATCAGCAGGCACAGAAATGAGTCTGATATGGATAGGTAGCCTGGACAGGCCTAGCAGTCAGGTGGTGAAGTTTCACCTTTTCCATGAGAATTTTGCACAAATCTATCATGATCCAGGTATGAGAACAACCTTTTTCATCCATGAGAACTGTATACTTATTATCACACACAGTATTTCATTTCACAAATTGTAAGGTATAGAGACACCAACACTTTCAATTAGAAAAGAGCGAAGGAAAAAGAAGGCCATAGTTCAGGAGCAGCACAGGGTATTATAGGAAGACCAAGACATATGGACCCAGCCGAGGACTAAGTACCAGCACTCCTCCCTGAGGGAAGACCTACACTCCCCTCCACCACTGGGAAGGAAATGTTCATGAAAAGCTGCCAGGACAACTTACCTAGCAAGCTATCTTCACTTCCACTGCTGAATTGTGTCAACCTCAGTAAGGATGCACAAAGCTGCCAAGTGGGAATTCCTTAACTTCCAAAGAAAAAACCAGATCACTTTGGGACACTTGACCAGATGTACACTCCAGAAAAGGAGGGGGACTCAGACTTCGTGAGAGAAAGTGTTGCCTATTACACTGTCCACTGCATTTGCAAAAAGAAGCAGCATCAGCTGCATATGGAGCCCAAGTCTGTTGCGGCTTCATTATTATAGACATTTTGCTCAATAAACTCACATACACAAATCCATATTGATTGAAACACTGAAAACGAAACTAATTTTTTCTATTTAACAATCCTCGCAGTAACAGCTGATGAAAATGCATAGAAATCTGAATAAATATAATCATATTCTAAGACACTTATTCACTGGTTTAAAAAAAAATACTAGTCTTTAGTAAATTCTCTTCATAAAACTCTATGGAGAACGATGTGAGTGGAGGATTAAGAGAACACACAGCAATTCTACCTTTCCATTACTGAAAAGGTTTGTGTTTGTGAAATGAATCAAGTCCGCTGATCTGACAGCAAGAATTCCTAAAACACTTCCACATAACTCACTATCACAATATCACTTCTGATTTCAGTCTACTCCTACACGATTCACTGTGTGAAATTAGTGAGAAGTATGAAACGTTATTCTTTGTATAATCATTCCTTTGCAAGCAGATATAATTAGAAAAACTGAAAAGTATTTATCACCTATTTTTAACACCTCTCTGTGGTTTGCAAACAGATCTTAAAATTCAACAATACAAATATTTCTGGAACATTTCGCAATTTTCCTAAGTATCTAGTACTATTAAATCATTCCTAAACAGTTATATGCCTTTGGATATGTATGAAAACACTCACAATTCATCCAGCCTATAAAACAATGTCCAAAAAGACAGGATTTAAAAAAGAATCCAAAAAAGAAGAATTTAAATAAAGGTGAATATGTTTCTAAGAATAGTTTAGGTAAATAAGTGCCCTATAAGTCTGTCTCTCTGCAGATAGCTTTTGGCATAGTTGTGCTTCAACGGGTCAGTAATAATAAAAAACTTGAGATAAGTTTCTTTCCCTCACAGACAAGAGAGAGAACACCCTACAGAGAAAATCAAAGACACTGCAGTCAAGTTAATATACTGGGGGTCAGTAAGTTATTTTAGTAAAATCTATGTCCTGCAACCATAACAATACTATATATGTAAAAGCCATGTTATTTTGGTCCCTACAGCACTGTCATAACTAATTATAGCCATAACCACCATATGCTACAGATACCAACAGCAGCAGCATATTCTCTAGAAGTATCACAAGGTACTTTCCACTGTTGTAAGCCACAACAGGAGCAGTTTTGGAAATAATCAGCTACCATTCCTGTACATGGTACTCCCTGGTTACTCATGTCAGTGCTTACCAGTTGTGGACAACCAGGTAACTACATTTTAAAAACTGGTGTCATCCTTGACGATTGTAATTACTCAAGTTCTTCATGATACAGAAAGTATTTCTAAATAGTAGTAATAAGAAAGGATCTGTGCAAAATTAATGGGTTGAAAAAAAAATTATGAACTTTTGGAAAAACACTGGTATTTGAAAACATACAATGTATAAGTGTCTGCTGATAACCTGCAAAAAAATCCCTGTTGTGCTATTCACTGTGGGACAGTGAACAGAAAAAGTCTCTCTCACAGTTAGCTAGCTACATGTACTCAAGAAAAGGGCTCAGAAAAACGAGATCATTATTCCTAAACGTCTCCTGAATGTATTGGTAATTATAGCTGGCTAGTTCTATGTTTGTATAGGGAATTATTCCCTTTGTGAACTGGATGAATGGGAGACATCTCCAGGGCACAAAGATGATGATCAGAGAAGCAAAGGATTCCAATTACATCCATGACACAACGGGCTCTTGGAAAAAATCTCCAAGTGTTTCAAGGCTTTCCAGACAAGAAGAAAAACTAGCTTCACTCTCTAAGTACCCCTTGAAAAATCATACAGTTGGATTTCCATTACTTCCATTCCTTAAGCAAATAATGATTTGAAAAGCATTAATGCAAATTCAGTGACACCTGCAGAAGTTATTACACAGATTTAACCAGGCACTGGAGGATGCCCCTGGGGAACAGAGGTTCATCTACTTTACACCGGTAACTGTTTGTTGTTACTTTTACAACAGCTGCTAATTCAAACTAATCCAATTTCCTGATTAAAAATGATGACTATGACGACTATTTACTAACCACCATTTAATGCAGTGAAGATGTGAGCCCAGCACACAGTAACATATCTTTAAAAATAAAATTAGTAACAAAAATACCCCGGCAATGAGAAGTACAGTTAACAGGTAAAATGTTGAATTAATTTTAAAAAATTAATCACTCCCTCATCAAAACTAAACTGCCCTCCTTGAAATTTCAGACCAGGGTTGAGAACTTATGAAGTATGCTCTGTGCCTCACTCAAAAATCCTGGGAGACTGCCATTTTGGAGATAAAATTAGGAAAAAAAGGGACACTCCAACAATAAATTATAATTTCTAAGTATTTATCTTCCACGCTGTAAATACAGTTAAGGTTACCCAAAACAGAAGAACAACCATACTAATAAACACCTCAAAAAAATGGAAATAATGTATCTAAAAGCCATCCATGGAATTCTTTACCAAATAACTTATTAATTCCCCATAATGAACATAAAATAAACAAACAGAAAGTGTGTATGGCCTCAGATCATCCCGAACTGGCCATTCGATTCTGACCTTCCCTTCAGTTCAACCTCAGCAGACTAAAAGAAGGAAACATACTGATCAGTCTTATAGGAAATTACAGTCAGAAAAAAGGTAAATCATCTCCTGCAGGAACAAAAGCACTGTTCTTGCAGAAACAAGTAATGACTATGACATCCAAATGAGCCAAAGCTTGAACCATCAATTCAGAGCTTCAAGACCAGAAGAATTCAGAAGACTTTCAAACGTACAGAAGATCCCTTCAATTTTTCAGTAAATTTGCAAACATTCTTGGTGTAACATGAAGTTAATTTTAAAAGCATACAGACTTCACTACTAACCTGCTACAATCACAGAGACGCTAGTTAAACAGGTAACTTATAAGCAGGTTGTAAACTTAGACTACTTCTTTCTTTGTTTTGTTATCTAGCTTCTCCAGATGGTGACATTTTGCAAGAGAGACTGGAACACAGACAACAATGGATTGCTTGAAATTAAATGCATCCCTGACTTCATGGAAGGATTAAGTGGGGGCCCTGAAACGCTCATCTCAAGGAAATACAGATGTTTATAACTAAACAGATGTTTAAACAACAAATAATTTCTCATGATGGAAGATATTACAGATACCGAAGAGTTATCTTAAGGAACAAATGTATTATAACAGAAATGTATTTTTTTTTTTAATAGAAACATGCTTTAGCAACATGTTTTTCTTTTCCCTGCTGAAGACTTTGACATTTCGTTTGAGTTTCCTGTTTGGTTTTCACTATTGGTATCTGTAAGCCACTCGAATATTCTAAATAGTACCTATTAATAAAACTTACTACACCAAAATGAAATAGTCACTTTCAATTCTGAAATACAAAACAACTTGTTCCAGGCTGGGAGAGGGGATTCGTAAAAGCACATCTGCGGGCTTACACAGAAACTGCTGATTAAGATGACATCATCTTTGACACAGAAGGTGTTTCTTGGTAAGAGCGACACAGAATACCAGATACAGTCAATACGCATACAGTGATTTTTGGCCATTCAAAAAACATGCATCTGAAGTGATAAAACTCTGGTATTTCCTAAAGTAATTTAATATCCTTGAAATCTATGATAGATAACCCTAAGTTGATACACCTATAATTTATGATTTTTCACATAAGTACAGTCTAAATTTTACCCTAATAAGAACAGACTTGAATGTTAGGAGTGGCATTAAAAGAAACTTAAGTATTGACACCGCTGTACCACAGTCACATGTTTTTTATGCATTTAATGATATTTTAAAAATGACTATATGCAAAAATTAAGGAAATCAAGTGAAAAGGAAGACAGAGAGAGCCTCAGACAATGCTCACGGCTGCAGACGACAATATGTGAAAAAGCAGTGTGCAACATCTCAGGCTGGTGCAGGTGAGAGAATAAAAGGGAAAAAGAAGATATAGATTAAAAAATAAATGTAGCTGACATTAAAGACATCAAAGCATTTTTTAACCTTTCACAGTATGGGAGGAATTGTTTTAATCGGTTTGGGTGGTTTTGCTTCTTTTGCAGCTAAAGTCCATCCAATATTTCTATATTTACTGCAAAATGTATAATTAAGCTATGGCTAAGTGAAAAAGCAAAGCTGAAGACAGATGTGCATCTGGACTGGAAACGAACAGGTTCATAATTCTTATATAAATTCCTTAATTAAAGAACAGGTCTTTAAAAGCCTCCCAAGAAACAGAATTCAGACTTGTATGAAATCTTCACAGTCATCGACTCTGCTGAATTGCACACACCTTTACAGTAGTCTGCAGGATCCTCTCGTTCTTCATCGTCAGACCCTAAAATCTCCTCCTCTGGCTCTGTCGGGGTGGGCTCCGGCAGGGGCGGAGGTGGGGGCGGGGGTGGAGGTGGAGGTGCAGAGGGAGCTTTCTGTTGAGGCTCTGGCCTGAAAATGAAAGAGAGCATGCTTGATTAAGAGCTTCCTTACAGGAGTAACGCAACCCTTCAGAGGGGAGGAAAAAACGCCTTAGGGAATTCCAGTGAAGCATGTCTCACTTATGTTCTCACTGACATCTTTCGTACCACCTATGGGACCTTAGGGAGGCATGGACACAGAGGCACCTGACCAGACCAAAAGGAGGACTCAAGTGAATCTGGACTTACTCACTGGAACAGCTTGCAGAAGATACATAAAGTATATAAACAGACAAGCTCTTAGAATTCCTGATACGCAAATGAGACGTTAGATCGATCTACTTGAGCATGATTGAGGAGAAATATATTTCAGAGAACATCAAGTTATGCAAAACCTCCTGCCCGCAAGCTAAAGGAAGAAATATCTCGTTAATACACAGCAAGAAAAAACCTAGTGACATTGAGGAGAACCAGATGACTTAATGCACTTCTCCTCATCTGTAGCTGGTGCCAAGACATGGAAAGCTGTAGCAGTATACAAAACATTGAAAATAGCTATTAGGAAGTAAGAAAAATTCATCTTCCTAGGCAGCCTACGATGCACTCCCAGAACACACACAGCATGCTTTAATATGCACTAATTGAAAAAACACCAAACAAAACCAAATCACCAAAACCCAACACCACTGGCCAAGATGTGTTTTTTTACTGTCTGCATCTCCAGTTTACAAAAAAACAAACAAAAGAAATATGTTTTATATCCTATTCTGAGAAAGGCTGTACTTGATATTTTTAAACAGTTACAAATTACTCATATCTTGAAATTCTGATTATTTCCAATAAGCATAAAAAATTAAATCCAGGGTTGAAGCATATCTGTTGGTCAAATAAGTAAGAAAGCCTTCTCCAAACAGGTTGACACTTTTTGTATTTGTACTTCATAAAAATAAAAAAATATATACTTGCCAAATAATATACTTGCAGAATACATCTGCAAAGTAACTAAGAGTACCTGTGTCATTAAAACCTGCTATAATTTGTATTTTATCTACTTCAAAACTAAGCCATCTGAAAAACAATATCAACGTTATTTTGTCGATACAATAAAAAAAATATGTAATTTGTTAATTTTTCAGCTCCTAAAATTTAGGTTCAAATATTTCCTTGATAATGAGTAAAAAATGTATTTATATTTATCCCACTCCTATAGTCCTCCTTATAATTCTCACCACCACTTTTCTTTTTTACATGCTGCAATTGTTCCAGACAGACAGAGCATTTGGAGTTGAAGAGTACGCAGTTGGACAGAAATAAATTCCACTGGCAACATGCATCGCCTGCACAGCAGCTGCTGTTATGCTTTTGCTTTAAAGGACATCAGTGGAAGTAACATGCATACCAATTCATCTGCCTGCCACCCCTTCAGATAACATTCTTCTATTCGTTCAGTAAATGGTCAGATTTAAAAAGGAGTGTTTGAAAATGATTTATTAATGGTTTAAGTTATGATGAGAGATCTACCTAAATAAATACATTTATATCATTTTAACCACATAAAGCCTAGGACAGAATAGAAGAGACAGGGGATCTATTTGTAGGATGAACGATAAATATATTTGCACATGCTCCTACTTAGATGAATTACATTCTTGTTTGTCTTTTCTTTCCTCTTTGCTCCTAACAGACGTTCCTATATTGTACATGGAGAGCAAAGTAAACCAATACGGCAAATGGAAGGTATGGCACATTCTCTGACCAGTTAATCTTACTACATGGCAGCCACTAGCCTGGTTTCATGGTGTCAGCAAGCTGACAGCCCTCACACCTCATCTGATGTTGGCAGAAAGTTTTAATCAAACTAATCATAGTATAAGGATCTACATTAGAAGCCTTGAAACCTCATTTGCTGGGCACAACCATTTTGATCACACAGACCAAGAACGAGGAGCACTTAATATTAACAATGAGCCAGAAAAATAAAGCATAGTAAAAGAAGCCTGCACTTTATCAATGTATCTGAAAGCAGTGAACCTCCTAACACAGGTACATCCATCAGTCCTCAGAATTCTTCTTTTGGACAGTACCTTCATTTTTCTTCATTCTGACCACAGGTTTCCACGTTATTATTTTGGTCAGGTAAGATGGTACAAATATAGAAAAACCTAGGGTAGGTTAGGGAAACGCAGTATGGGGGTCATGAGTTCAAAAATCCATTAAAGTTTTGCCAATTTTGTCTGTTAAGATAACAACCACTTGCTCTATTTCTTCACATGAAAATGATAAATAATACTTTAAAGGGAATTGGAAGCATTTCTGGAATTGAAGATTCACATGGTTTTTGCTCATTTTGAAATAAATATCAAGGAGTACCAAGAATCTCCCTCGAAGAAAGGGAGGAAGTATACAGTCTGAGATTTCATAAAGCAAATATCTAAATTCACTGCTAGGGAACTAGATAAGAAAATAAAGCTGCTTCTGAGTTTTTCTCAAACTACTAAATTTTGGTTTTGAACAGGGTTATTTTTACCACAAATCCTAGCTATATTTGGTATTCAGGAGTGTTTTCTTATCGTCCTTTGTGGACATCAGAAGGAAGGAAAGATATTACTTTATTTCCTTATAGAGCTATTTCTGACTTCATCTGCAAATAAAAACCCACTGATTTAAACTGAGGAAGATCTTTGATTTGTCCTTTTAGTTTTGCTTGCATCTTTTGAAGCTATGAAGTATTAGTACCTGAAGAAGGGTGAAGCAAAGAATTGCTGCTGAGTTACATTAGTCTGACTGCTAATTCTGCATTACTTGTTGGCTTATCTTGCCATTTTTTGCTTCAGTTTAGGATTCCTAGCAAGAGATTCTTAGCATTGTTCTTTGGTTTTGCTCACTTCTACATTTCAGGAGTATACATAAAGATTAAGTCTTCAACACTTGACTTGGCTGCTTAAATTATGCCTACAAATTGAGTAACTCATCCTGGCATCACCAATGTTCTTTCACCAATACACAATTTCACAGTGTTACGTAGAACATCACTTGTTGAAAGAACTCCAGTTTTGTTATTTCTTAGTAGCCCTTTTACTGAATTGGAAAGGTAAACCATGATGAATGTTTCAACAATATCTTCCTTTGCAATGTATGGCATGAATACATACTTTAATCATCTTCGATTTCATTTTTCCAGTATAGAGTTTCTTAAAAAGTGAGTTATTTTTTCTTCCAAGTGGACTTTACATCATCTTTGGCATTAAAAATCTGGCTGTTGTCAGTAATAATGTATGCGAACCTCCATTTCCTTTTTAGAAGTAATTCTCAAAAACTATCATAACATAACAAGCTATTCAACAGCTGCATTATTTCAGGTAATTACTCTTTCTTATTTCCTAAAATGTTGTATGTAATGACATGCATTAGGTAACAAATGCATGCAGAGGCATACACGAAATCTGGTTTTGTTTTTTTCTGAAGTTATCACTTGGTACTCTCTGGTCTAGCACCACTAGGTTATTCATCACCATTCAAGCATAAACACTTAATTAATAGAAGATGATGACACTCCACTTCTAGACTGACAGTATTCTCTCAGTAGGTACACAGCGAACAGACCATCTCCACAGGCTACAATGCAAACCTTATAATTGTACTGAAAGAAGCACTACAAATAATTAATAAACACTAGCCAGGACTTAATCTTTTAATTACTCTCTTCTAAAAGAGAGGACAAAAATAAAGTTACAGCAGAGTCCAATCAAAATACAATAAAATCCTATTTTAACCTGCTCTTAGAGGGAATGCTTAGTAAAAGACAAAAGAAAAGCTGAAGCATTTCTCCTCTATAGTGAACTTGAAGCAAAAGGCATCATAACACTGCATCCAGTGTTACAGAAAATAAATTACTCACTCTAAGAAAGGTAAAATTACTGACAACTTAATTTTACTGTTCTCTGTCACGATAATGTTTCCCCACTTTCCAACAGGAAAAGAGCCAACAGTAAAAGTAATAATCTCCGTAACATTAAAAACTGATAACGTTGGAAAAATTTTCCATATAGGAAGCATCTGAGCATACCAGGACTCTTCAGCCACGAACAGACAGCGGCAATCCATAAAATCTTGAGAGGCACAGAGAAAGTGAACAGGAAATGACTCCTCTCTGCCTCTGCCCAAACAAACTGAGCCAAGTTGACAAAAAATCTAAAGATGACAAAATTACTCATGCAACATAGTATTACAAAGTGAAGCCACCTTTTTTCCTCAGTTATCATGAATAAGAGAAGTTAGCTAAGTTCAAATAGGGCTCAGAAAAACTCATGAAAGAAAAATTAACTGATAGCCAATACAAAACTGCCTTTGACTCATGAAGCCCATTAGCCTGAAATCACGGGATTTGGGAAAGTATTCAGCTTAGCAGGGGCCAACCCTGCGCTCCTCCCAAGCAACCGCTCCTGGCCAGAGGGAACGCGGATACACCTTGGGTCTGACCTTGTACAGTCACTTCATCTTCAGACTTCTTTATCCAAAACTCTCATAGACAAAAAAAAATGTTTTTATAGTTATTATCAAATATTGCATAATATGCATTGCAGGCAAGACTGCTACACAACAAAATTACTTTAAGAAATCCTCATGCGTTTCTCCACGGGGAACAGGCATGTAACAGGAAGAGTCCTTCTCTAGGAACTACTGAATTTAACTTAAAGATTACTTTTAATTATACAAAACTTTACCTTGAATGTAGCTAAAACCTGCACTTGATTATCCTACCTCTAGGAGAGCATTGTCTCAGAAGAAAAACAGATTGAGTCAAATGAAAAAGAAAGAAAAGGTGGGGAGGGGAGGGAAGCAGAAATTGGTAGGGCTAAGCTAAGAACTACCTCAACCTAGGGGAAAACAAAACTCTCCTTAAGATTTTCAAATGAACACATCCGGAGAATTTTTTTTCTAATAGGAAATGCAATTAAAAGGAAGTTAAACAACTCCTTCATATATTTAATAAAATTTGGAATGAACTGTATTCTAACAATGTTCCAAACCTCCTGACATGTCCACCGAGGCTCTTCGGGGAATTTCAAATTAAAGAGAAAAAAAAAAAAGAGGAGGCAGGGGTTGGGTAAGCATCAGAAGGAATGTGCTATAAACCTCCTAACATGACGATGTGAGCTTTAAGAAATCTATGAGTGGGTGCGGGTCCATCTGGAAGAAGCTCCAGCTATGCCTCCCTCCAGCTCCAGAAAGCAGAATCTTCCGTGCTCCCAGGCAAGGCTCTCAGGAGCTGTAGAGCTTAAAGAGTGACATGTCTATGCACAAGTTTATTCCAACTGTAATTGTTTATGGACTCAATTATTTGGATCTCTTTCTTGTTTGTTCAAACAGTGTCTGCTTTACTAGTTGAACTCTTGCCTGTTCTTTTTCCCAAATGCAGATTTAGCTTAATTAGACAGGTGTCTTCTAACAGTGAGCTCTCCGAACTGGAGGCAGCCTTAAATGAAGGCTTTCTAAATAAATCCACACACATACCACAAGCAACAAAAACACAAGACAGACCAAAACAACCTCGAAGGTCATGCTCAAGGAACAAAATTACGTTGCCTATTTCAAGTAAGGTTTTAAATTGGTTGTAATTCTGAAGAGTTCTGAATTTTAATAGCTAAGATAAATTCTTTTTAATTTGTTATAATTATTTTTAATTATGCCAGAGGTCATTTACTGCTTTTAGAAACAAAGTCTATAAATCCAGAAGGAAACACAGCATGAGGAGGCATGCTTTTAACTCCAAGAAATTATTAACGTGAACTTCCAGAGACAGCTTTGCTTTACATCTATTTGTGTTCTTATACTACTGCAAAACAATACAACAATTTCCAAATCTACAAAATCCATGCATAAAAAGAGAGACTGCTGGCATGTCATAAACATGAACAGTTTCTACATGTGATCATTATAAAAAAGAATTATTATTCCTCCTGGGACAGTTAACATTCCTTCAAAAGATACCATCATACCATCAATCAAAGCACCAGTGGAAACCCCTTCTGAAATGGGGCAGGCCGAAACATGGTAGCTTCTGTAACCTCAAACAAACAACAAGACAGAACTAATTTTTCATTCCCGTCTTACTTACAACCCTTTTGGAGACAACCTTGGGCTTCAATGTATACCCTAAGTCAAAAGTAAAATGCCAAGGAACTTTGCCTTCTTCCGTTCAAAACAGCATGTACTACAAACAGGTATTATTTCAAGCAGTTAATACTGCAGTCTTAGCATGTCACCACCCCAACCTAGCAGCAGAGTACTGGTGCAAAGAGAGATGACTTTCATTTTCTCCTCCTCACCACAGAGCTGCTCCCTTGCCTAAGCACTATACCTAGCAATTACACAGCCACAAAGGATAACAAATCCATGAACTGGGCTCCCTCATGCTGCAGCCACATCGGAGGCAAGGCAAGCAGGAGGAGCACATCGCCCAGGGCAGAGCTTAGGGGAACCAGTAGCAGCCTACCATTACATAAAATCATGTGTAACATGAAGCATTAAGGTCTGCCATATCTGTAGACATTATAGGAGGTAGCTCTCTTGAACTTTCTTGGACCCAGAGTTACACCAAATTCCCTGAAGTAATTCGTTTCAAGCTCTGAAAGTCAATCCCAAATGAGATTTTGCTCTCAAACACATGCAATTCTGTTAAAATGTCCTTAAGACAGCAAACCAGAAGGCAAATCTATTCAGGAAGCCTCAATCTTAACTGAACTTGTTAATGTTAACTGAACAACCAAGGAGGTTTTCCTCTTCAAATACTGTTTTTCTTGCAGAGTTCTACTTTCAAGACCAGACGTCCATTACAGACTTGCAGAGGAAAAAAAGTTAACAGTTAAAAAAAAAGAAATACTAGACCCACCTGGTGACACAAAAAGATAATATCTAGATGTACACTCAGCAGCTTGCACTTTACCCCTATTTCTAGTCACCAGTAAAATGTTGTTAAGGCTGAGAAAGTTATTTTAAAAAAGTGCTAATTCTTGAAAGCCAAAAATGAGAAACACAGCTGTTATAAGTCCATGGAGTACGCACTGATCAATAGAAAATACGGAGTTTCTTATATATGCATCCCAACATGCCAAAATTAAACCTCCACCTGAAGTCAGTCAGATAAGGAATATCACTCCAAGGCAATGACAAAAACCTAGTTAAAAACCAAGCCAGTCTCATACACCACGTGTGAAGCTTCACCTTCTCCAAATCCTCTTGCCACAAGAGTCCTTTCTCGCACTGCATGGCTTATTCCTCCATCTTCCTGCATATTCTGCATATACCTCCACTTCTGACAGATAAGGAAACACACAGTAACAGAAGGAACCACTGTTTGCTTTAACTTTTTTTTTTCCTCTTACTATCTTTAAGCTGTGTGATGGATTACTTTTAACAGAATCATTCACAAGTGCATAAATAGAAACTAATATTTTACTTACTTTCCGGCTTGCTACATTGTAGTCCTTAATTTTTTACTTTCTCTTTGGGATGTTAAATTGAGTGTTTCTAGTCTTTCTGTTAATAACATATAATCAGAAAACATGCTGTTGTTGCTTCGGTATCTTACAATTGCCACTAGCAACAAATTCCCAAGTTTTGAAGGAGAAGGGGAAGAAGCACCCTCTGCTCTCCAACAGCCCTATCTGCCTCTGGAAAAGCCAAGAGATTTAACTTAATTGGCATCAAAATCTCTCTAAGTCAATGACCCTTTGAAGTCAAAGACAGACTCAAATATGAATTCATAACTTTAGTCTTTGTTTACCAGTACAAGCCAACAACTTCCTTAGAGTTAATATAAACACACACAACACTACAAGGAAACATATATTCCATATGAAGACAACTGTTATGACCCTAAGCAAAATAAGCAGGAGTAAATCAAATAAATGCAGTGTTTTGCACCCCTTATTACTTATTTAACAGTCTAGTAGAAAAGATTTTATAGGAACAGTGAAATTGTAACCCCTCATTTAATACAAAATGCAATGAGCAGCAGAGGACCTCTTACTTTTTTTTCCTTCCAAAAGCACCCCGGTAAAATGTAATCCTGACTTCACACAATCATCTCAATGCAAAAAAGCACTTTTCGTCTCCATGCTTAGTTAATATTTGCAATTTCCATTCATCCTGTTAGTGTAAATACATTATGGTCTGGATTATCTCTAGGAACTAAATTCTACAGGCAATGAGAAAAGGGTAGGCACACAAGCATTTCGGATGGGACACGCACTGAGGGACATAACTGGCGGGGCAGGCAGGAAGGAAGAGCTGAAGGAAAAAGGTTGCATGACTCAGCATTAGAGGAACCTCTCTGCAGCAAACACAAAGCATCGCTGCAGCACTAAATTCTGAATGTCATAGCTGGAACTCTGTTGATACCAAACTTCACCTCATTAACCTTCTTTCAAGAAGCTGCAATGAGCAGTTGACATGAACTCTTTACACTAACAATCACAACTCCTTTTCACTAACACTTTCTTTAAAAATGACTGATCTTAATCCTTCTGAAAACACAACACCCCCTCCCAAACTTCCAAATGCTAGTAGCATCTCCTCCGCATAACTTTACAATAATTTCAAAAATTTCTTCACAATTCCTACTGGTGTTTTATGAAAGTACCTATGCTTGCACTGCAGTATCAGTAAATAACAAAACCAAGCTAAACAAGAGTGACTCAAATAGTCTTACCTTAAATATTCGCCATAAGTTGCAAAAATGCCTATCATTCAAAAACAGCGTTCAGTATGACCCTAAGGACAATATATAAAACGCCTGCTTTGAGTTTTTCTCTATATATTGCTCATTCATGTTAATTTAAGCATCCATTTTCATAAAACATAAAAGAAGCAAAGAGATTGCAAATTCCAGAAGCAGTCAAAAGGAAGAAAATGGCAAAATTACAGACACATTTTTCACAAAAACTCATTCTCACCCAAAGTGAGCAGCTGATTTTAAATATGCCATATTTTAAAATATGGCCTCAAATACTTCGAGGGCTGCACCTATACCTGGAGGCAAACAAAATTTTAGCATCCATTCTTCTACGTCTAGTATTATCACAAACAAGAGCATAATTTTGAAACCTGGATACTGACTATGCCTAAGCCAGAATCAAGAAATGAGTTGCCAGTAGGTACAAACATGGCATATTTTTGCTGGTCTGCACTTGGTTTTGCTGAGCTTTCCTGGATCTGGGAGACAGTTTTTGGAGCAATAGTTTCATAGAGGTGAAGAATAAAGAACACAGTCACTCTTTAGCTCTGAATTACCACATAGAAGAGATGGGCTTCTCATGTCCAATATGAGGACTTTCACACTCAAGACTGACTCAATGAGGCTTTTTTCAGCTTCTTCTCTGGTAATACACCACGCAATTCATAACCCTTCATCTTTTTGTCTTCTTGTCTTCATAGAGGTGGTAGCAATTACTATTGTCCAGACACATGAAAACACTTTTTATTTCAATAATTGCTTGATAAATTGATGTAGAAAAAAATAATACTTTCCGATCCTGGGGGGGGGAAAAAAAGCATCTTTTCTGAAGTGCCTGTACTTGAGTATTTTTTCACTTTGCATACTTGTTAACACAAAATTTAGAGCTGATCTCTTGACCAACCACCTCATAGAACACGGCATCTTTTATTTATTTTATGCAAATTTCATGACGTGTTTTCCAAAAGCTGCTGCATTTGGCATCCTCTCTTTTCACATGTTCCCTCACTGCAGAGGTCATTATTCCTAAGATTCCTTAACCCTAAGATTCCTTCATATGCAGTGTTGCCTACTCAACATTCCCAAGAAAATGTCTTTCAATCCCTATTTCCATCAACCATTTGTCTTGGGGGTTGCAGAGCCCACTTTGAAGCTCTGTTTTTGCTTTGTTTTTTTGTTTTGTTTTGGTTTTTTTTTGTTTTTTTAAGCTTGCAAGCTTCCTTTCATTTCACTGTATCTTCAACAAGCAGCAGCCGTTTCAGGCGAGTTAGTGAAGTCACTTCAGTATTTGAGCCCTGTCCAACTGGTTCAGCTGGCTTGGATGAGGCAGTAAAAGATACCAAATACTGTGACAATTTCTGATGAGGTTTTCAGAATCTCTTTTGTCTCAGCAAGTCTGAGAATAAGGGTTATCAGACCATCTGACTCATCCCAGCGTTGGCGTGCTTTACCTCTCAGCATGGATGCTGGATGAGTCACTTATTGGAATATTTCTATTTCTAACAGCAAGAGTCTCATCCATAGAGGAAAAGCATTCAAGGAATCCCAGCTGTCGTGATATCCCAGATCAATGTTTTCCCTTCTAGAGAAGATGCAACTGTAAATATGCACCCATATCCTATGCCTTGATACCAAAGCACTGTGACTGAATGTCACAGGTTAAGGCTGGGCTGGCCACTAGATGAATGACAGATGCTCTCGATTAAACCCTCTCCCTTCCCAAAGGGGAAGAGAAAGGCAATAAGGGAGACAGACTAGAAACAGACACTATCTGCAAAAATATGCCATTAACTTCAGAAAATGCAGTCACTGCAGAGAGACTGAACTGAAAAGTGAAATCACTGAGCGGAGAATTGGTTCTGTTCTAGCTCAAATCAACACACTGAAGCTTACCCTACCAGGTTACTAAACCGTACACCTTAGGAGAAGAAGCTCATCTTGTCATCAGCTATTACTACCAGGAGGCTGTTGCCTCCAGTTCACCTCTTTTCCACTGAGTAACTCTATCTCAGGGTTTCTCAGGGAAGGACAATGGTGTCTGCACCTGACCACTACACAGAGCTGTTTGCAAAACTGAACATCTTTCCAGTTCCAGGTTTCAAAATTCAACTGTCCAGGATAATTGGCATAGCACAGTAAAGGCCAGAACACCTGGTGCAGCATCCTAATGACAGTAAAAGACAGTGACACCATGACTTCAAAGTCATGACATACTACAAGCAGAAACTAAGGTCCCAGGAACTTAAGTTTACTGCTGCTGAAAATGGGAACGTTAAGATGTTACGGTGGTGGCAAAGCTTCTGATCTAACTGGTGCTAAAACTAAGACACACCATATACATTTGCAATGTACTGCCTTGTCTTTTGCCGAGTCAGTGCCAAAGCCAGCTAAAGTCTACTCTGGCATGGGCTCAGTTACCTGACAAGCATCAGAGAGGTCTTCAAGAAACTGTGTAAACTATCAGCAATAGTGGATGGTAAAGAGCTGAAGGAAACTCAGAGCTGAATCACTATGTTTCAAGAGACTAAGCTGAAAGGAACTGAAAGTATACCCAGGCTCTTCTCACCTTATGTACTAGTAGTTACTGAGAAGGTAAAGCTGGCTTTTTAGTCCTGAGTGAAGATGTGTACCTGCAGCCAGTGCTAATCTGCACATGGGCTGTCACTTAAGAACTCTGGTTTGCTAAACCTCTGAAAAGATGATAGCTGAAATACATGCTGATTACAGGATGGAATGGAGATATTCCACTATAAAGAGAGACATCTCTAAAACACCAGCGTGACAAGGCAGCCAAGACATGGACTGCTGTAAAATGCCTTTGAGTTTAATCCAGATTGCCAGCGTGGGTGCCAGACATAGGGAAGAGGCTAATATTCCTCCGTGAACATTTCATCTGCTTCGATTTCTACAAGAGTCCCAGTTCAGATAAAGCACTTCCCTTTAGACATCTGATGAATTCCTGCTAGGCAACACCAGATACAGACTAGCTGCACAGTGCTAAGGTTGGTAAAGAGAGATGATGATTCATTGAGATAAACAGAGCCCTTCACACTTCTGAAGAATACTGCTTCCAGCTAGGTTCATCTCAGAAGGTTCTGACTTCTCAGAACATCCCACTTCACTGAGGTGGAGCTAGTACTTTGCAGTGTAGGAGGCATACAGAAACGCAAAGAGATGAGCAAAGCTTCACCTAGTTCCATCGAAGATAAAGAAACTGCAGGCTTTAGAAATCCCTTCCCTTAATGACTCCTGGTACCAAAAAGAAAATGTAGCATTTCTAGAAAGCTCCCTGAAACCTTTAAAAGCCTTCCTTGCTCGTAACATTTTTGTTAGTAACAAAGGAAACCAACTACCTGAAGATCTCACCAAAGTAGATTTAATTCTCCCAAAACAGAACTTCTAGGGAAGTAAAAGAAGCAGCCTTTTTTTGTTTATCTTATATACAATCTTCGTTGTTCTTCACCTCACCATACATTATCTGATGTTCCAGTCCATCCCTATCAGTAATCTTTGCATGGAAGACAGTTCATAAAATAATGTCCATAATTCTTCCAATTTCATCTGAATTCCTCTTAGGTATCTGTGTATCAGCTACAACCATTTCTTGACCAAATAATGATGATACCTAATACACAAATGGCAAGCAAAAAAAAGATACAGGGAAGAGCAATTGTGCAGAACTACTGGACAGCCTTCAACAAATAAGGGGCATGAGGGGCCTAGCTTCCTCACCATTCTCGTGACAGAAGAGGAAAAAATAAAAATACAGGAGTCAGTGTAAAAGCTCTCCTCATACCTAAGAGCATGAAAAAAGTAGGAAAAGGTATACTAAGTACACTGAAAAATAACAAACGGCTGAAAGAACAAACAAGTGAGGATTATCTTTTGAAAACAAAGAAAAAATAAAGAAAACCAGAGGGACAGCACTGCCATAAAAAAGAACAAGACTTTTCTGGAATTCCTCAAAGAACTTAGTGAAAAAAATTTTAAAAGACTTCAGAAGGTGCAGACTAGACTGAAAAAGCTAGGAGACCAAGCTAAAACTCAGTCTCTTTTGTCCCTGTTTTGCCCCAGTACAGAAGACTCCTTGCAAATACAGCAGTAGTAATTCTGTATACAATTAACAGTGCTGTTCTGTAACATTAGATAAAAACAAAACCTAATTTTCGACTGCAAACAGCAAATAGGTTTCAGTTTCCACAGTTATACAGATCTACTGTTTCAGATTTATTAAAAATGTTCTATGTTTTTGTGCCTTGAAATACATTTCCTATCTAAAAATATAGGTCTGCATCTCTTCCCTTGCATAAAAATACCAACCACAGCCATTCTCCCAGTGCCACCGCGTTGTCATGGAAACTGGCCCTGATTTCTACTGCCAATATAGGTTCCATTTAAGCAGAAAAAAAGCTTAAGTAATATTTATATAATATGCAACAGAGAACATATATGCAACTTTTATTATTTTATTGGAGACCTGCAGACTGGCTGAAGCAACTTAGAGAATTCTCAAAGTGTATTTGTATTACTAGCCTCCAAATCATAGCATAGGAAATACACACATATATGGAATTCATTACTTTTTCTCCCTCTTGTTTTCAGTCAAAAAGACAGACAAGCTCCATACTTTGTAAGTAAATAAAACCGTATGTTCTTGAATTTTACTGTGGAAAAAAATAGAATTTAATTTATTCCTTTAAGAGTGAGACAACTCCTTTACCTTATTTTCAAAAAGCCATGATAGAAGACTATAAAGGCGTTTTAACAAAAATTTCAAACAAAGGAAAGTCAATCTAACTATCAATATTCCCCTTCTTTTAATAGGATGGCATGTCCTCCTCTTCCATCCCCGTCACTTTCAAACAAATTTCCTCTAAAAACAGTGCAGTAAAAATACTGCCCCACAGTTCTGATTTTTTGGGGGTTTTGTTCGGGTTTTTTGGTTTGTTTTTTTTTTTTTTTTTTTCCCTGAATACAAGCTGTGCATGCCCACACAGTTAGCCTTTACTCAGTCACAGAAGGGTTGAGGTTGGAAGGGACTTCTGGAGTGACTCTAGTCCAACCCTCTTGCTTCTCCAGCAGAGCCACCTAGAGCCAGTTGCCCAGGACTGTGTCAGGCTTATTTTGACTATCTCTAAGGATGGATAACCCGCCACCTCTCTGGGCAATCAGCCTGTGCCATTGCTCAGCCTTCAACACCAGACATGAGATAAGGAGACACAATCAAATAGCTGAAGGGCAAACAACTCACTGGTTAGTGCCCAAAAATACCAAATACCAAAACCAATACCAAAACAATTTTATTAGACACCTTACTGTAAAACGACTTAATGGAAAATACCTTTCAAGTCTATTTAAAGGGGAGGCAAGTGCTGCAGAGACTCTTC
The DNA here is from genome assembly GCF_000710305.1 of Buceros rhinoceros silvestris. Lineage (NCBI taxonomy): Eukaryota > Metazoa > Chordata > Aves > Bucerotiformes > Bucerotidae > Buceros > Buceros rhinoceros. Next base: position 33,533 of record NW_010404010.1, on the reverse strand, counting down.
CTCACAGAAGAAAAGAAATGAAGTCTAATTTCCCTCATCTCTTTTAGACTTTCTCAGAACACGTTTCCAAAGGTAACATGTTTTGAAAAGAACTACTGGTCTGAAGTATTTTTTTGGGATAGAAGAATTTCTGACTAGAAATATGAGTGGGAAACACAGACACATGCACACTCCACGTGTAGGACATGTAGACAGCCTGGGAAAGACTCTCAAAGGTAGGTTCAAATCCCTGATCTGCATGATCTGAGACACAATTTTTGCTTCAAGTATCTGTAGTTCTTTCCTATGCCATAAGCCAATACCTGAAGTCTATTACTAGAGTAGTCTTACCCTCTTTCTCACCTACACAGCCTTTCTTCCAAATAAAATGTTTTAAGTTACAAACATTAACTAGAAGGAATTATCTTTCTTGAGACAGAACTCCCATAGAAGATGAGGGGCTCCAAGATCTCGAGTGTAGTATTAGAAGGGCTCTTCTAGGACATATGGAAGATCACATGGGCCAGTACACTGTATTTAAAAAAAAAAAACCCAGCCACGTGCAGATGTCCAAGGAAAAGCGTAAGAGCAAGCTAAGCACACAGGGACCCTTACTCCCCCAAGCAGTCCCCCGGTCTCCAACAAATGGCAGCTCAGAGGCCACCAGATGGGACTTTTATGTATTTAATAACTCCTGCCTGATACTTAGTCCACAAATCTACCCAGTTCCCCCTTGAGCATATATTCTTAACATCCACATACTCTGGCATGGAATTCCAGAGCATACTGATGTCTTTGCCAAAGGATCATCTTCTTATGTATGTTCTGCATCTGCTATCTCATAGCTTCAACTGACATTCTTTGATTCTTGTACCGAAAGTGCCAGCGACCAGTCATTCTGCAGTCACTCTCTCCCTGGCACACAATTTAATAGACTGTAATCTTTAATCTACTGTATCCCCCTCTGCCATCTGTTTTTCAGACTTCTTGAAGAGTTCTACTCAATTTTGTCTTTCCTCACAGAAAAGCTGGCTCCATAATTCAAGATCCTTCCCTCCACCTTTTCCCTGAGCCTTGCCACGCAGTACCCTTTGTATGCAATATACCATAGGTGATGCATCATGGGCTTATATTTTGGCATAATGATATTTTCTACTGTCTTGTCTCCTTCTGTGATCCTAATCATGTATTTGCCTTTTTTAATCACTATAGAACACAAAGTTGATACTTTCATGAAACATCTATTTCAATGGTAGTTCCCTAAATAATGATTATCACCTCAGAATCCATTTTCTTTGCATGAAAAGTTGTGATCATTTTTCAATGTGTACCACTAACATTTATCTAGGCTAAATCTCATTTGCCATATTGACATCAAAAATGCTGATATGAACATAGAGAACTAAGCCATTTTTTAGCAAGAGCAACCAAGATAAAAAGAAAAAGCAGAAATGCATATACTTCCAGCAGATAATATAACCAAAATAAGCTTCTTCGTATCTTCTGGAAAACAAAGAACTAGTTTTGATTGCAGGTTTTTTCTTGTTTTTAAAATCCCAGGTTTTTAACTAGGTTATATAACTGTGACTCCCCAGAACTGCCTAATTATTTTCTAATGAGAGTGTGATTATGGTATGAGTTATTACATCTTTGAATAGAAGTGGATTAATCAGTACCTCTAAAAGGAAATGACATTTCCTTTTAAAATATCATTTTACATAAAAATAATTATGTACCTCATGAAATTTAAGTAAATGAGATTCTACAACTGTAGACCTTGCTCTGCTTTAGTTAACATCAAAAGCCCCATAAAAATATATATTTTGCAAAATAATGCAGAGAAGTCATGTTAAGATAAAATTAACTCTGGCTCAAAGATACCACCCAGGTGTCATCTCTCTTGAAAAGAATGTATGCAATTTATCAACACAATCTGCAACTTCAAAATAGTCATCACATCAACAGAAGTTCAAATTTAAAGAAGAAATAATTGCCACTGACAGAAAGAAAGTATGAACAGGAAAATACTAGATACTACAGAACAGCTCTCGTCAATACAACTCTGAAACCATAATCCAGGAAGATAAAGCATACCTACCTAATTTAGAAGGGTGAAGAGACTATTAGAAACCTAGTTGACTTCAACTCCCACTATAACAATGGCAGAAAAAAGGGGCAATTCACACATTAGGTAAGTGTTAAAAACAGGTATTTAATTTCAGAAGAATGATGAGTGCTATATTAATAAATGAATAAACTTTGCTTTTTATCAACAAGGAAGAAGATAACAATTGAGAGATGGTGCTGTTTAAATTTCAGTGATTGAGCTCAATGTTTACACTCCCAGAGCATAAATAAAATGAACTGAACATGTTACAAAACTAAGTTTTCATCAAAAAAATAACACTTCTTTGGAAACAGCTGTACTAAAAATATGGTAATAACAATAGGTAAATGAGAATAATTTTTAGATCAATCGCATGGGCTTCACTATTTTTTTTTAAAGCCTAGAATCAGCTCAGCCAGTGCAAGCCAGACAGCTCAAAGCTTAAAGCAAATTTTGGTCAAGCAGTCTAGTAGTCTACTGTCCTGGTTTGAGCTAAAGCTTCCTTGTTTGGGGAAATGGACAAATAGAATTATTCCATGCAAATACGATAATTCTGCATTTAATTGGTTAAGGGGGTCAGGTGAAACGTTACGTCAGGAGGCTTTAAAAACCTAGCAGCTCGGGGGAGGTTTCTCTCTCTTGCTTACGGACTGCTACTCCGAAGGTGGCCTGCCGCGGACCTGCTGGCAGACGTCCAGGCCTGACAAGGCCGACCAGGCCTGGCTGGAGCCGACCCGGCGAGCAACCAGCCCAAGACCTGAGGGCCTGCACCCCCGGATCGCTCTTTGAGCTTCCAGGCAGCAGCACGCAGGGAGTCAAGTCCTCCCACGAATCCGCTCTGCCGAGACCAGGCCGGAACCTGAGGGCTGCATCATCCAAACTGCCTGAAGAATCACAGACTCTTGAGCCATTACTGCTGTGAGTCTTCGTCTAGAATCGGGCGTGGTAACTGAGCTCTCCCAGCTGTTCCGTGCAGGGAGCCTTTTCTGCTGTTAGATTTTGCTTCTCGCCGCACGGAGGCCGCCCCCCCCTTCCCGGTGCAGAGGGATCCGACTAGGCCGGAGTGAAGCAAAGCCTTCACTCCCACCTCGCTGTCGGCTGCCTGCCCAGAACCAGCTGCCCAGAGCTCCGGCCTTGAAAAAGAACATTCACTGCTCACTACTTTTCTTTTTTTTCCCTCTCCCTTTCCCTTTTGGTTTGTAACTATATACATATATATAAAATAGGGTATAGTTATGTGTGAATTTATTGTTTATTAAAAGTTTGTTTCAGTTTTTTCCGAATGTAGACCGAGGTGTGAATTTCTTCCTTCCCCTATTAAAACCCTTCTGTCTCTGTTCAGGACAGAAGGATTTCGTTAAGGAAATTCGAGGAGTGGGTACCTCGGTCCCTCGACCCTTCACC
>NW_010404010.1:21452-29900 GCF_000710305.1 Buceros rhinoceros silvestris | reverse complement strand
GGTGTGGATTTCCTCCTGCCCCTTTAAATCCCCTCTGTCTCTAACACGACAGAAGGATTCGTTAAGGTAATTCGCGGAGTTGTTATTACCTCGGTCCCTCGACCCTTAACAAGATACTAGTTATTTCAGGTCGTTTATAAATTGGTAGAAACCTTCCATATGTTTGTAGCAGGACAATATACCAAAATTATCAAGTTTTTTAGTTTAGTATGTTTCATTTTCATTTTTGAGCAAGTGAGAACTCTAGTACTAGAGTGATCTTTGTTCAGATAGCCTGACATTCAGCAGAGTTCTCAACTTTTACTTCAACGAAAGGTGTATATCTTCCACTGCACACTGACAATGCATACATTTGTCAACAGTATTAGGAATTTTAAGATCAACTGGTCAAAAGAGTAAGTCCACTGTAATAAATACATAAATACAACTAAATGAACAGGAATGGATCCTTAAGGGAAAACTGCTTTTTAAATACAAAAGTATTAGTTTGCATTTAAATTTCACAGCAAACCTCAGGCAGACTGCTCTGACTCTGCATTATTTTTCTTTCTGCCAGGTGCACACTAGCTATATAATAACATACGTTCTATTACATGTAGTTGATATGGTTTTTAAAAATATTGACTAAAAATCAGGACTTCAGTGACCAGAAGCATAATTATTATCATCAAGTGGGTTTTAAGCTCTGTGGGGTTTTTTGTTGGGGTTTGGTCGTTGCCTTTTTTTTTTTTTCCTATCTGCAGAGTAAAATACTAAGCCAACTTAGGACAAAGGCAGCTGAGGGGAAAACCTTCTTGTTCTTCTTCAAGGCTTTGCTCACTGGCAACTCCAGCCTCTCTGCACACAGCCTTCAGCTGACCTATCCCAGTGAGAGCAAAACACAGTCATAAATAGTCATAAGATATAAACAGGAAGATACATTCATTTATTTCCTGTATATTTTCTGACTCTGCTAAGAAAAGTATTTAGATCAATTAAAGGAAAACACAGATGTCAGAAATGTGACTCAGGTCATGTCTTCTTGCCAGGTTTCGAACTGTGACTGGGAACTACCACAGCCTCCACCCAAAGAATGGCTTTTGGTTCAAGAAGTGGAGGTGACAAAAAAAGAAGTGAATCGGCCCAAAGATTTTGTCTCAGTTGAAAGGCAAAAAAACCCTACATTGTTTTGTCCCTTCAGCCTCTCCCCCTCCTTTTTTTCCATTTATTTTAGGCATTTATCTCGGGCAAGTGTTTAATACCTAGTTATGGGATGCATTATCCCTACAAAAGTAATCACAATCTGTCTAACAAAGGAAGTGTCAGAAGCAGACAAAAATTAAAGCACTCCCTCCCCTTTTGCAAGTTATAGGCTAGTTAAGTTACAGAAATATTTAGTTTGCTGAATGGTGTTATATTACATAGAAAATTATTCTTACAGATTGAAATGCAATTTCACATTAATTCATCCATGTCGCAGTTACTCCATGTTCAGACAGTGAAACAGAAGCAAGGGTGGGCTGTGACTAGAAGCACACAAGAGCCACTGTCAACCAGAAGCAGAGGTTCTCTTTTGGAATCCTCTACAGCACTATAGATTCTCTGAGTACCTTTACTGCGATGCAGCTATTTAATAGCCAGAGAACAGACTTATTGGTTCCTAAGATAGCCAAGACATCTTCCCCTTGCAGCACTTTTGTTTTGCTCAGGGTAATGCTTGTGTCTATGTCACCTTACCAGAGACAATCTTTGCATTTGCACCAGAGCATGCAAAAGAAATCAAAACAGTAAATGGCATGCGTTACGATGCAAGTTCTTCAAATGAGATGCTAGTAAACTGTAAAGAGGGATAAAATGTTTCAGAATATTTCCTGAACTCTTCCAATATCCAATGCATTCAACATGACAGCACAGGAGACCTGGCCTTTACTAGTTTGTTTATTATTTCTCAACAACCACCTATGGAAAAGTAACTTGCAAAATATTGTTCTTAAAAGCTTCATCAACAACGTGTAAAGGAAGGATCAGAATACAGTATCACTCAGTGTACTGTAAAGAAAATGTCAGAATCACATATACAGAAGCAATGGAGCACGCACACAAGACACCAACACAGATGCTTCCAAAGATATAAAATTAATGGGATTTCTTCTTTTCAAAAAACAGATTTGGTACACAGACACTACACAGTTTCTAGGCTGAAGAAGAATTCTAGCACAGTTCTGTCAGATATAATGAAAGCAAAAGATAATCATACTCAATTTGAAGATGACATGAGCATCCTTAAATTTTGCAACAGAATTTTACTCAGGTTGAGGGAATTCTCAGGAACCAGAAATCACGTGAGCAAAACTGCTGCTACAATTTTAAAGAAACATGACAATAATTTGCATTGCAATTTAAGTGCAATGCAAAACATATGTGGACAAGCTCCATATAGAAATGATGAAGCATTATTTGCTCCTTATAAAACAAATCTAAGATTTTAGGATCACACAAATGCTAGGGAAGAGGGCTTTAAGAATCATAGTGTGAGACTTTATTCCAGATATTATCTCAGAAACAGAACAGTATCTGCAAACAGGTCGGAGGGAAATGCAAAGCTTTCAATTTTCTTCAGCTTGTTATTCGTATATACATATCTGGCTTAGGAAGGATTTCTTTTAAATTTAGAACTCAAATGGAGCCATCAGGCTGTGTATTTGTACAGGAATGGTTCTTTTCGAAAAAATGGAAATATGAGAAAACATAACTTGCTTGATGCACCATGTTACTTCCCATGCTCTACTTACTACAGTTTTATGAATTCTTTTAAGAGTTTGGGGGGGTTTTTTTAATTAATTCTTCAGAAAAAATCAGAACTTTGATGCATGTACTCTCAGAGCTGTATGTGAGTGCAAACTCAGAGCGAGCTCAGATTACAACATCCTCTCACCTATATATGCATTGTAAACTGAGTTATGACCTGAAAGGCAAGTGCAGGCTGCCCTGTCTCCATTCCCCAGTGGTGGGGGAGCCAGGACAGAAACAAGGGAAGGGGTAAGGCTGGCAAAGCCATACTTTTAATTTTTTAATGAAGAATATTGCCATAGCAACATATGTGAAATGAAAAATTTTCTTTCCTCGGCTTGTGACAGTTCTGCAAGGTTAAATAACTGAGCATATGATTCCATGCCTAAAAAAGCTTTATGGATATAGACTTAGAGAAATCTCTACCATGCCTGCAATGCTCTGATGTTTTGTGGGGGTTTTGGGGTAGTTTTTTTGTTTTGGTTTGTTTTTCAACTAAAATTACTCCACTCTTTGAAAGACACTGGAAGAAGTTCACTCATGGAAAGCAATTCACTCATGGGAAGGACCAACTGTAAAAACGAACAGACTGCCTAAACTATTAAAACCCTTACTAAACCCCCCCAGATTTACCAAGTATCCTACCTAAAAAGCACAGGTACTAGAAACACAGTAGTTTTATTTAGCCTATAGCTGAAAGTAAACAGCAGTTCCTCTGTCTGATTCTTTCTTCTACCTAAGATCAAATAACGATTAGGAACTATGTCCAAATGACCCACATAAATTTGCTTCATTTAAAATTCTGCTGAATTTTTATTTAATTTCTTTCTTTACTGTACACTTGCATGAGCTTAAGTAAAACTAATAATTTATCTTCTACAAGCTAAAAATCACTGTAATGGAAATGAAAGGACGCTTCATTGTGTCATTAAGTATATTGCTCCGTAAGTGCCTGTAAGGACTGGACAAACGCCACTGCAAGAAGTTAAATGCTTAAGGTCAAAAAGAAAGAATGTGACCATGAACAAACTGCTCTTCCAGTAACTTCCCTGAAAATAGATCTGGAATGTAGGTCTTTGGAAGAATATTAAAAAAATAAAATAAAATTGAAAATAGCATCTAACTTTAAAAAAAATCCTTTCTTAAAAATATACTCTGCAGATCCCATTTTTACAGTTCAATAACCAGTTCACACAAAGGAGGGAGGCCATGTTTTGCAGAACTAGTCTCTAAAATAAGCATGCAAAAAGGACAGTAAATTTTAAAAACTACTGCTGCAAGAGTGTATGAATAGAACAGCAAGTGACAGTTTTGCAAGTCTGCTTTCAAACGAGCAGAATGTGCCCTCAATCCTTCCAGGATAGGGACTGTAGTTAAATCAAAACATGTCTGAATACAAGCTCAAATCCACACTGAAAGCTTATTGATGTAGGCACACTCTTCTGCCAACTTAACTTCAGAGACCATGGTAGGCCACACTTCAAAGAGACTTAAATCTAAATCATAACACAAACAGCTCTTAAACTTCTATTTCCTTTACTTTTTCCACATAGACTTTACTATTTTGGAAACATTGCAAATATTTAGATAGTTAAAACAGAACAAGTTATCCTGAACAGCAGGATGAAGAACCAGTTTATGAAAACTTCAAATGGATAATCAAACCTCAAAACACAAACCAAAATCACCCAGCATTTGTCATAGGACTTCACTGGCAAGTGCACCATGGTCACACTAAAGCTGTAAAAGCCTAAAGATATAAAGAAATCAGGCTTAAGAAGAACAGCAACAATTGTTTAATAAACATTTCTTAATAATTGATAACGAAAAGCAGACTAGCATTCAGGCTTGGAGTTTTTTATCAAGACTGAGAGTAAATTGGTTGTTGATAGAGCTGAGGAAAAAGCTCTGAACACAAAAGATATGTTCATTTTTTCTAACTAATAAAAACATAAGGTATTTGGTAGTGTTTATTGTTCGCATAGCAAATTTATTTCAGAAAATCACCCCACTGGTAATCCTGAATCCATCCAGATGATTAGATGATTAGAGCAATTAGGTGTAGTCCTAACAATGATGCTTCTTCACACACAATGCAGTAATCTTCACGTAAAGGTTCACAGATCGGCCCCCTTCTGCCCTTCCTCAGTGACAATCACCCCAGAAAAATATCACATTCACTACAGGAAGACCACACCAGCAGGCTGCCTGCCATACTTCTGCCACTGCCCTCAAGCTCAGCTTCATTCCCTGTACACCAGCACATCCCACAGCTTTCCACAAGGTGGGATCTCCGCACTTCTCTCTGGCACTGGGTCCCAGGAATTTTGGAAGAGCATGGTATGTGTGGAAGTGCCTTGGGACTGATGAGTACAGCCAGCTCCAAGCACAGCTATCGTCATGTATGACAGTACAGCCTGCCTGGGCAACACGCCGAGAGATCAGTAAGGGGTGCTCACCTCCTCACTGCACTCCAAAGTCCCGCTGCAGTCATGTCATTACGCCTCTACCTGTGCAGTAAGGTCAAACCATTACACATACCTTCAGCCTTGTCAGCACAATAAGGGAGCTTTAACAGAAAAGCGGAGATGCCACCTTTGAGCACAAAAAGCCAAGGGCTTCTGAAGGCTTATATTACGGGTTCTATCCCTTCTTAAATTATAAAATGAGGGGAGAGAAACTACTGTAGCAAAGAAAATTACTCAAATGCAATGTGAAGGCATCCAATTCAGACTATCATTTTGTACTTAAATTTAAAAAATGCTGTCATAAGAAACAGTATTGTTGCATTTTCTGGACACGGATAGAGTTACTGAATGTCTGTACACTAAGGTCCAACAAAGCCTGGAGCTTAAGTCACTTGCCAATATACTGTACTCTCCAAAATCAAAAGAGGTCTTGTTGGAATACAGCATCACTTGCAGGGCCTACCAGGCAACGGGCTGACTTAGAGAGGAGACTCTTTGTAACAACACTGTGAAAGAGTCTGTAAGAACCAAGCTAAAAATAACCTTGAATTTTGTGAGAAAGAGTCTAATGAAATTCACTTAATTAAACCATACTTCTATGAGGAATTTTTTCTCCCTTTTGGCAGAAAGAAGAAACTGCAGTCCACAGTTACACAGCTTACACAGTACCCTAAATCCAATGTTACAGCATCTGCCTTCAAAATCGCAAACTGGTCTGGCCGAGCACAATCTTCCTTTTGAGCATTTCCCAGGAACTATCATTTAGATTTTTAAAAAATAGACTGACAAGCAGGTGTAATATTCAAGCAGCGTGAGCTGCACGTGCACAGTGGTGAAAGAGTACTCCAATTCTTAGGAGACTGTAAGGAACCATACACATCAATAAAAATCCAGACTTGAGAAAAACAGAAGTGACATGCAAGGCAAAGACTTGGTTCAGATTTATTTCTAGTTTCTAATTACAACTGATTTTTGCACTTTCACTATACTTTGACTTCCCTTTCCAAGAGAGAAGCATGTAATCTATGCATCTATTAAGCAAGAAGAGTGCAAGAGGCATTCACACAGTTCCCAAAGCCTGGGACATGTCAAATAGCGAAGCTTTGCATGGTGGTTTCTACATGACCTCAGAGGACTTCTTTTAGTTAGCTCTGATACATCTTATTTACACATTTTTTAAACAAGCCTGGGTTCAAGAAAGCATTAATAAAGTTACAACTTTGTAAGTTTTTGAGATACCGGTTTTGTCTTTGCAGACCTTAAAATGGGTTTCATTAACACCGATTTTTTTTTCAAGAAATAAGATATCAAGAGTATTAAAGACTTGTGAAGATTTTAAGGAATGTTTTATTTCCTTAAGTTTACAGCAATCATGTCTTTTCTTTTTTTTTTTTAAAGAAACTTTTTGAGGAGTTTCAAAAAGGTGAATGAGAATAAAAAAGCATTTTCCATGGAAAATATAATTAGATTGTCACTAACCTGAACAATGTTAAAATTTCATGACTAATCTTACAGAAGTACCTTCTCATTTTGCTACAAAAACAGGAGAGGTGTAACTTATTTTTATACAAGGGTGATTTTTGGCATTTTAAAATACTGGTAAAGCTCTGGACAAACAAAATATCACTGAACATGGCTCACAGCTTTCAGTAAATAAATTAGGGTGTGGGTGCAACCAAAAATTTTATGGCAGTACTGTGGCAAACAAAGAGCTAAGTTAACTTGTGAGATTCTAGTCAAACCACTGTGAGAGATGGAAACTAAGCTGGAAAACCATCACAGAGATCTGAAGCACACACAAATGACAAGGTGGACGTGATGCCAGCTACCACATGTAAGCACAGAGAACAGAATTTACACACCAGTTAAGAAAACAGAAAAGCAGCAGTTGAATCTATTTAAATTAAAAATGGGCCCCATTTATCTGCAGGAACAGGCCATACAGTAGTTTGAAACTTCTCAACTGTAACAGAAGCAAAAAACTGAATAAAGAGTAGAAGAGAACTCCTAAATTTTCAAAGTTTTTAATTTTTACAACTGAAAATCAGGTTTGCAACCTAAGGCTATTAATATTAAGCCCTGAGGTTAATTCAGCAACTGTTCAAAATAGGAAGATAACAGAACTGAAATTTTCCAAGAACAAATATTATTCTCACTACAAAAAGTTTTGGCTTTGGTTGTCTGTACATTAAAAGGAGGACTCCAAAACACTGTCATGACTTCACTGATTCTGTATGTACTTTCAGTCCTTCTGTATCTATAAAAATACGTAAGTGTAATAAAATGTAAAAATAAAATGTATACCACACACCCATAAAGCAACCACAAAAACCAGGTAAGTACTTAAAAGGTTTGTCCAGTTTTGTGTGAACTCTATGCCCTTGCATCTGTCTCATGTATACTTTTAACTACCTTGCTACTGTCTTGCACCTGCTTACCAGTCTATTGCCTATAAAAGAAACCAAAACACACAACCCATCCCCCCACCCCCGCTTTAAACACCAGGAAGATTAGGGTTACATACCCTCCTTTTACAAGTTCTTTACAAAGTTCAAAAATCTGTAAATTTTCATTTTGGAATTTAAGTATTTTTCTTGCTTGTTCTTCTTTAGACATTAAGCTATCATCTATGTTAGAAGATTCTGTGGGTGGTTAAAAGAATTACGTGATTATGACTTTAGAGACAGTCTGAATGATTAACCTAAGAATCAAGATGAGATGTGAGGTTTTATTCTGTTTTGTCCCATCCACCCCAGTGTGCCTTGATAAGGATTTAACAACTCTGCCACTTTAATTAAAACAGTGAGAACTACTAATGCACATCTGACTCATGCAAAAAAAAAAACCTCCAGCAAAACAGAGAAGATACCAGACTAGAAATTCTATTTAAAAGATGTAAAAGCTGGATGAGAATATCAAAAACATTTCAGAGAGTAGGAGGAGAACAGTCCAGAACACCTTCATAACTTCTGTATACATTTCAAAAATTTCTTTACTCTGTACACGCCATGTTCAAATTAGTAATTAGGGAGAAAACAGTCATGGCCTTTTTTGCTTAGCACCGGAAATGGCTCCGACAACTTACTACTCATCATTTCAAAGCAGTCGTCACAGTAAGGGACTATTAAAGAATTATTTTCTAGAAAAGGAACACTGAGTTAATGATTTTTGCTACATACTACTGATCACTTTCAAACCTGCATACACTCTT
>NW_010404010.1:0-21372 GCF_000710305.1 Buceros rhinoceros silvestris | reverse complement strand
TCTTTCCTCTTATATACAGACCTGAGACTTCATTCAGTAATCTACATTGACCAAGTTCTTTAAAAACTTCCCATGAAATTGCAACACTCAGTACTTGCATGTATGATTGAACCAAAGTTCTGCAATTTTAATACAAAACAGCACAACTGTTATTCTATCTGTAGAGAAACAATAATCTACAGCTGCATATTTTTATCATCAAAAAAGTATTTCTCTTACCTGAAGAGTTTGAAAATTATCAGTGCCATTAGCACTCGGTAAGAAAAATTCTAGATTTGCTTGGTCCGTTTTCATATTACAACTCAATCTTTTTAAAAATAAAACTTAGCTTGACAAGACACATAGCTGTTTTCAGTTCTGCTGGCAAAAGAACACCCACGTTGACTCAGATCAAAGTTGCATCTAAGTGGACATCTTGGGAAGAGTACAGGAATGATCAAACACTTGACAATAGCCGAATACCAGCCCAGTCTGCAACAATTTGCCATAGGGACTCCCTGGGCCACAAATGGGATCTTTGTAGTCAATAGTCTTCAGTGAAGTATTTTTCTTTAAACTTCTTCAATCACCTCTTGAACTGATGAAAATTTAACATTAATATCCTGTGGCAAGGAAGTTAACACTTAACTGTCCACATTTGGAGATAATTTCCATTTGCTCGTTCAGAAACTGCCTGCAAGCTTCCTGTAGTGGAAGAAACAGTGGGAAAATATTTCTTTATGCTTTTCGTTTTGCAAACTCCATGTCACTTCTCTCAAACTCCTGTTTATTCTTTCGGAGAAGCAAGCAGCCACTGACTGTCATATTTAACACACGAGACGCTGCTTACTTATCCAGTGATCGTGATTCCTTTACTGATAGTCCCTAACATCCATCCAACTTACAGTCCTATTCCAGCAGTAAGCTGTTGACTTCCGTGGATCCAGTACTCCTCCCAATATTTATAATTGCACTAGATCTGATCACTGGATGTAAAGGTTATTGCCTCCTGGGAGCTTCATTTTACATTTATTATACTTTCATGTCCATTATATCTCCCTCTTGTAGAGGGAACTTTTTCAGCAATCCCTCCATTTTACTATCCAGAACAAATCAGTACGATCAGTACTAATTAGTACTAACTACAACAGCAGGAGGTCACAGTCCCTACTGCATTTTTTTCACTTGTCTTCAGCTGCACACTCCTCTCCCCTGCTAAATCCAGGAAAAAATCCCCAAAGCAAATCAAACTGGTTACTGTCTCTGTCTCACAAGTTAAAAGTAGTGCACAGAAGAGCCATGAGTGATGCAGCTGATGCAAAATGGGGCAAAGAATAAACAACTGCAGAAGAATATGTACAGCAGAAGAATGAATAAATCATTACCTTCCCTTCCTTACTTTTTTGGGTGGCAGGGAGCTAATCTCCCTGCTTGTTCCTTTCCTGGGGCCTGAATGGGAATCTGTGGTTCAGTCATTTGCACAATCAACCTGACAGCTCACTGTCACTGTGAAAGAGTCAGTCTGACTCCACTTTCTCACAGGCATGGGCATGCAGCCTGCCCTCTCCTTTCCACCAGTTCTAACACTTCCTTATTCACTTCTTTTGGAGGTTGTTCTAACAAGCTGAAGCACAACAGGCATGTTGCAAAGTGAGTGCAAATGCAGGGATAAAATAATGTGGACAAGATTGCACAGAAGATGGATCAGTTATTTCAATGAGCTCTTGGATTTACTTTTATATGGTGTATCTTCTGAGTGATATTTATTAGAATTATCTCTTTAGAAACTGTCAGAGTGAAGCTTCACAACTGACTTAGGCTAATCTAAGATAATGCTTCCAGTGAGAGGGACTGTCCTACCTTCTGCTTATTTACAGGCCTTATTTCTTCTGCCTGCATTTGTGCTCAAGCCACTATCCTGTGTAGTCCCCTCAGCCAGACAAAAAACCTCCTCCCATCCTCTGCAGCAATTTTTAGGCTGATCAAACCTTGACCCAAGTGATTGCATCAAAAGCACCAACACTAGAGAAGAGAGGCATCAAGTGATGGGGATAACTAAATGTAGGTGTAAGTTAGTGGTGAAACTGTGCTCTTGTGTCTTTTCAGTATGAAGTGACTCCTCCAGGAAATTTTATACAGAATCTTAAAAACTATGCAGTCACACATATATTTGCCCTTTAAGCCTTTTGTATTTGTATGTGGTTCATCATGGACTTCCCATGAAGAACAAAGCTTTGAGGTTACGTTAAACCTGGGTTATTCACCCTAATGTTTCTCCTGTAAAGATACTGAAACAAATACATATATATATATACACACATACATTAATCTTTATACTCTCAGTCTGTGCAGTACGGATGGCCTCATATTGAAGAATCATTAGCATTCTACACAGGTTTCAGCATCATCTTAACTAAGACTTACTGACCCGATTAATTTGACATTCTATACTGTAAATTATGATAAAGAAGATACAAAGCATTTTTAAACAGATATTAACTTTAATAATATAGAGAATCTACAAATGAGTGAAAATTTTATAAGAGGTGGGTATTATCTCTATTTTGAGCTGAGATAGTTTGCCAGAAGTAGAAATCTGTTAGATTTTACTTTATTAACAGGGTTCATTTGCCAGGTGTTGCCTTTCTTCTCAGAATGAAACTGAATCACGCCATATTTTTAGTAATTGATATTTGAACTAAAATTTCTCAGTTCCCTCCTTTTGTTAAACTGTTCCAGAGAGAGCAAATGCCATCACCCTCCCTAAGTCACCTTGTCAAAGGCTCAGTGAGTTGTAGATATACTTTTCCTACCTCCAAACAGGACTATCAACAAGGCAGCCGTGTCTCCCAGGGTCACTAAGCCTTAGATCAAATGTATTTTCATACTCGCATGATCAAGCTATGTAGTGTTCTAACTTTAAAACTTAAACATCTTTCCTGCAACAAAAACATAATGGGTTTGGGGCACAGTGAACTTGAAACAGTTGTTATGGTGCTTTCATGTTTCAAGTGAGTCTTTGACAGCATTTAGATCTCCAGCTCCTAGCTGATGTACCCAGATCACCAAAATTGGCAAACACACGCATAATTTTCTACAGGGTTTTGGTGAGGTGTTTTCCCCTTTCAATTCAGAAAGGTTTTCTTAACATGTTACTGTTGAACTAGGGTTAGTATTTAGACGAATCCTCTACTCCAAGACTGGTCTAAAATGTTATAGTATTGATTATAGATGAGAACACCTTTTCTAATTCCACAAATAACTATTTCGTTGCCATGCATAATACGTTAAGGAGGATGTTATACTGTGAACACATCATTACTTGATACGAATTCTAACAGGATCGTCAATGCCTTGCCTTAGCAATATTTTCATTTTTAGAAATACAGAAAGTGCGCTGCACATCCAATCCTCACGGTGAAAATGCCACACTAGTAACTCACCTACAGCTGAACTAAATTACCAATGGAAATCTCACTTGAATTCCACAGCCAACATGGGACCACAGATGTTAATCAGCCTGCCTTCCTCCTCACCTTCTGCAAGTGGACTTGCCTATCCCACATTGGCCTTTTCAGCCATAAGCACGCTTGCAGTAAGCGTGGGGTAAAGCCCTCCCCAAATCTTCATCTGTGAAGCCAAGCCATGATGATGACCTTACACAGTTTTCTAAAATACCAGTGTCTATATTCTCAAAACTTTGTCAAACAGAAACAGAATGTTTTAAAAACCTAACAGTTTCACTGCTGTTAGCATGAACTCCTGAGACAAGAAATTAAATGCCTTATATCACACAGATTAATTGCTGCTGTTAATCTGTGAAGTAGGAGATAAAAAAGATGCTAGATCAATTAAAGCTGAAGAGAGACCATAAAAACAGGAATTGTCAAAATTCAAGGATAGCCAGCTATCCTAGCACTTTCGGAGAGAGGTAATAAAATGTCATGTTCATGATGTTCCTATCAGTCACCTAGGATCCAGAAAAAAAAAAAAAAAAAGACCCAAAAGTCTCAACTTTCATCCCTCCAAAATGGAAGGAGTTGGGTGATAACGTTCTAGAAGAGCAAATGATCTGTGCTTTATAAGTGAGTTCTTTTTTCATATCAACCTTCAAGGAGTGGCTGACTTTGTAATTTCTGAGCAGGAACCATATACCCAAGAATACTTGATTCTTCTTAGTATTGTTTCATTTTAAGGTACATTAAACCCACAATACCCAGGCAGTATGCTAGTCTGAAAATCTCACTATCTCATCATTTAAGATGAAAAAAATGTCTGCCTACATAGCAGGCAGACATTAGGATTACTAAGTAACCCAGTTATGTGGATTTATGTATAAACTCTATTACGCGTTCGATTACATACACCGAAAGACATGCCATATTCTTACTGTATAAAACAAATGAGCATTCATGTAGATCAACATATTCTTTTCTGTCAGAATGTCTGTTAAATCCTAAAATTTGAACTGCAACATTTTCTTTTAGCTAGTAGTTTAATATTTGCAAACTGTAGCTACAGAAGTGGGACTACAACAAAAAAAGTCCACAAGACAATGCTGAAGTGTTACGGCTGATGTAGAACAAGCACAAGAAAATCCTAGATGAAATTTTAAAACCTAAACATTAATGTTATGCTAAAAAAAAGAAAAAAAGCACCTCGATAGCTGGTAGTATATGCAATTACTCTCCTGCTTACATGTTCTCTGCTCCCATCCAGCATGCAGGTGCTGGTACATACCTGATGTCCCAGTGAACTAACTCATCTCACAGAGGTGGAAAACTTGCAGGGGCAGAGGGGACAGAAAGATTGGCAAAAGAGAAAAAACTGTGGCAGGACCACTCATCTCAGTTGCAAGACTTAGGCTGAGGTCTGTCTTTCTCATGTAACCAGACACAAGAGGTATTTATCCCTTGCAGTTCAGTGAGAAGCATAAGGAATCTGGATAAGCTTGTCATGTCACCAGACTCAAAATTCTGTTACAGAATTTGCCAACCAGAAATCCAGGAAATATCCACCTAGAGGACAGCTGAGACAGTGTAAGGTATCATTAGCTCTCTGGATACTTGTTTGTGCGCCAGAAATGAGGCTTCCTCTAGGAAAGTGAACAGAAAAGAGACATGGTTCAACTAATACTACACCCAGAAGTAATCCATCTTTAATCCAGGTACTGCCGGAGACTGATTCTCTAATAAGCCTACACAGACCCAATCAGGGCAGTAGCACAGCCACACTAACTGAGCTGTGAGGACTCTAAGTCCTCACACTTGCCTGCTCATCTCATTAGAGGCGTGCTGACACACAGAGCGAGTACTTGCTAAAAGCTTGAGAACAACTGCTAATTTCCACCATAAAATCAAAAACTTCCAAGAGACCACAAGCTACATCAAAAGGTAAATGAAAGTATGTCAAAAACAGTAAAGAATCATCACAGCCCTGCCTTAGTTCCTCACTGATCTATAACCTCATACAAAAAAAATCATAGAGAATTAAAAATTACACTGGATGCAAGCATGAACAAAATGACCTAGAAGTTACATCAGTATGAAGACAACAGCATTTGATAATCAAATACAGGCTTTTTGCTTTGATTATCATAGGTTGTCATCGTTTCAGGCACAACACAGATCCTGAGGGAGAGGAATGACTTCTGGTGCTCTGCCTAAAACCCTAAGGACACTTCAAAGACAGTTATTGATGAGTCCTGGAGGCAGGTACGCTAAGCCTTCCTTCAGCAAAGATGTTATAATCATCAACCAAGGTAAAAGTAAGCTAGAAACAGCAGTACAAGGTGGAGGTAGGGTACTTACAATCAACATGGGTACAAATTAAAACAGCTCATTGAAATCAGTTTTATCAGCCCCAGTCAGCATCTGTTACTTTTAGCTAATGGTTTAAAGTCTGCCAACTGCAGATGTAACAACAGTAGGGACCAGGTAAAAAAAGTCAACAAAGCAATGCAGCACTGCTGAGGTATTAAGACTTAAAACAAGTACAAGAGAAGCCCAGGTGAATTGTTAAATTCAGCACCTTTTGTTAAAATAAGGCAAGAAATACTCAGCCAAGTTAAATATGTAACAAATCTTTAATGTTTCATTTACATGGGCCTTTATATTTATGCTTTACAAGAAACCATGAAACAGAATTTCCCCAAACTGAAGTCTCATTCTTTCTAAAAACCAAAACTGGGGTGGGGTGGGGGGGAACAAAATCTCTCTCTTCAGGGTGTATACATACCATGTCTTTCCACCAGTCATCTTTGTCTGGAATAAACACGTATATGTATCTTTCACGTTAAGAAACCCAGCCTTTGAGAAAAATAAAACCATTTCAAAGAAAACCTTTACACAGTCAAATCACAACCATACAATCAAAGAGATGTTCGTAACTCCTGTGAATAAAACATTTCCCTTTAGTGTTTATATCATTAATGAACTTAAGTACATAACACCACCACCATCACCTTAATTATGTTTAAAGATTCCAGTTCAGCATGAGCTTGGACCATTCTGAAATATGCCAACATAACATAACAACATGCAGTCAACTCAACTGACTAAAACTACCGACTTCCCCTCTCCCCTACCCTCCTCCCCCAAAACAAGAAACTCTAAGCAATGCACAATATGACTTAAAGAAAACACAGCATTTCAACAGATTTTGAAAAATTAACTTGTCGTGTTGGCAAGTAACACGGAAACAGTAATTAGCAGTATCTGGACATATATGCCAAACTTAACTACCAGGAAGCCCATAAAACTAAGGATATATTTATTACAATACCATAAATATTAGTCTCTTCCCTATATTTCCTAACATTTTTTGTCCTTTAAGTTTAATATAAATAGAGAATTTCATTATTTCTAGTAATCGCCTCTTAAGATGTATATTTTGAAGTCAAATCAGCATACAAAATAAAAGCTGACTTCCAAACTTTCAAGTTTTCATTCTTCTGCCCAGTCAGTGATTCACTCTGAACAAAAGACCCTTAGTGACATTGCTGACATCACCCACACCTCTACACAACAGCAATTTAAATCTTTCAATCTGGCACATAGAAGCCAGTCTGTATTTCTCTGAAGTTCTAGCAATTTCTATTACAATGCAGTGAAATGACATTGTAACTGAAAGCAATTTTGCATTACTATGAAATTATAGGATTCAACGGTAACAGCAGTAAAAAACAGGCCAAAAAAACTGGAAAGAAACTTTCAAAATTATCAATCTTTACTACATTTTAAATTTCAAAACTGATTTCTAACTCAGGAAGACGTGATTTAAAAAGGACTACTTAGAAAAAAAAATTAAAATTATATCTATCAATACCTTCCCTCCTCTAATCAATTAAACCACTCAACAAGATCCATTTACATATGGCTTTTTAAAAAGCCTTCGCACAAAAGCAAGTTACAGAACATAATTTTTAGTTTATCATCTCAATGCTATCTTTAAACAATACAAATTTTATTACAGTCAAAATAAGAAATACTTTCCATAATCCCCAAAGCAGTCTGTGACTGAACTCTGCAGACAGAGTATAAAAATCCTGTTGATATCTTTCTCTAAGAATTCTGCATAATCCCACTTCCAAAAAAATCACTTTTACTTAACAAGAATTATTTTCTTTCTTGATTGTCTACTGATTCTTCAGTATCTAGGTCATAGAGCAGTCTATCAGCACTACTTAAAAAGCTACAACGTAAGTTGATTTAGTGTAGCCTGTGATCCTCCTATCCAATCAAGGCCAGAAACAGATCAACAGTGGACACAAAATACACGCAGGTGGGACTAAACAGAAAGGTGGCAACATTCCTTCATAGTACTGAATGCTTGCAGTATGAGTAGTTAAAAGCACTGAGGTTTACATTTGTGTAAAAATAGCTGTAGCCTACTAATTATTATAATGCATCTATCCTAAAAAAAAATGCAGTGCAACGTATTTTAGAAGTAAATCCTTGTGCACCAATATCCATGCTGACAGTTCATTGTATTACACTCAGAATTAGTTTTTACACATCTCAATTTGCATTAGGAGTTCTCATTTCATTTAAAGATAGAACACTTTAAAGATATCCTCCTTTGTTTTTATAGCGAAGTTTCATTGCCAAACTCCTATCAACAAGCTGCTTAAAGGGCTGAGTGTTCCATTTTTTCTGTAATTTGAGTATCTGCATTTTGCATTCTATTACTTAGAATGGGCTGGTACCAAGTTTAAAGATAAAAGTCACAGGTAAAAATAACTTTCTAGGTGTTTAATTATAAAGTTGTTACAGTTTGCCCAGTTATTAACTCACAGCAATTTCCACAGAACCAAAACGATGGTTTACCAGTGAATAAAAATGAGATTACCCAAGAAAAGAAGTTTCTGTATTACTTGCATATAACAAGTATATTAGTCATGTGTGTTGAAGGAGTTAAATTATCACATCATTAATATAATTGGCTAAAAAGCTTCCTCTGCCACAATTAAGGCCATGAATTTATCATAAACAAACAACTCCCTTTCCAACCCATATCTTATTTTAGAATCTGCTGAACATTTAATAAGTGACCAGCATAATTAATTATTACATAACTCAGAGCATCAGAAATCAAGATGCAGGAATAGTACATCCTTCTGAAATACCCAGGACAGATGATGAACTACAATCAAATACTTCCCTTATAAAATACAAAAAAATTTTTGTACCTCCCTTACAAATACCTTACCTTTGTCTTAAGTTCACTGTTAAAACATCTGCCTATAGAGCTGAGACCCAATCCCCTTCCCTAGATGTAAAACAGCTAAATATCAAATACCAAAGTGAATTCTAGAAACAGGTAGAGGAAAAAGGCAAAGAATTAGCATCGTAAAGCTAGTGAAGCCCCAGTTACTGTAGAAGGGGGAACAAATAGCCAGAAAGATAGAACTGTGCCAGACAGATGTCTTTTGGATAGGCCTTTTTTTTTTTTTTTTTTTTTTTTTTTTTTTTTTTTTTTTTTTTTTTTTTTTTTTTTTTACAGGGTCTGACTTCATGGCAATATACTTGGACCATTTTTTTGCTACATCACAACAAACTCTATTATTTCTCTTGAGAACTCTAGCCATTACAAGCTGACAAATGCATTACAAACTTTTGTCAAACATACATATACATGCAGAAGCAAGTGAAGTAGCACCATATTTTCATATCTCTAACATATCTCTCTCAGTGTATCAGTGCTTTAAACACACAGAGGGACAAGAAGAATGAGGACTGGGGTGGGTGTGAAGGAAAAGCTCTGGGATTACTTTTCTGTTGTATTATTTACATATAAAACTCCACTGCAATTGAATCTCAGATTCTTTTTTGCAAGCAACAGTACACACGTGAACTGCTAGGTGTAGACAAAACAATGAGGTCTTTAAAGAAGTTTAGAGAGCCAGGAAGTCATGAGTCTCAGAAGCTTTCTAGAGTTAAGGAAAAGAATGTGTGTATGTCAGCTCCAGTTGACTCATACAGGCTTAGACCAATGGAGCAGGGTGATGAAGCATTATGTGATTATCTAGAGTCAAACTTTCCAGAGAATAAAAGCAACCATTTGGAAGGAAAAGGGGAACAGGGGAAAAAAAAAAAAAAAAAAAAAAAAAAAAAAAAAAAAAAAAAAAAAAAAAAAAAGACAAAAACCTGGATGGACTAAATATAAACAGTCCTGCCCTACAGAAGTCCAGCAAAGAGCTGGCAGAAGCCTGGGAAGACCAATCCTAAAGCAGCTCACACCTGTCCGTGGCAAAGGCTTGACTAGAGCTATTTGCAGTAAAGGGCAGGAGTCTTCAGATGTCACACAACCTGACCTGGAACAACCG
This sequence comes from Buceros rhinoceros silvestris, assembly GCF_000710305.1. Taxonomy (NCBI): domain Eukaryota; kingdom Metazoa; phylum Chordata; class Aves; order Bucerotiformes; family Bucerotidae; genus Buceros; species Buceros rhinoceros. Next base: position 11,567 of record NW_010404010.1, on the reverse strand, counting down.
TAGAGCACAGAAAGTGAATAAAGGAATTATAGCGTCCATAAGGACTTTCTTTGAAAGTTTTATTTTAGGTATGACAGTGTTATCCTTAAAAAATTAGTGTCAGTGATCAAACTGCACTCTCTGAAGAATTCTGTATTTGACTGCAACCAAGGCTGATGGTTGGGCTGAATACCCTCTTTTTAGTCTAAGTAAAAAAGGAACATTAGGTCTTTTACATAACAGCTGGAAAAAAAAAAACCACAAAACCAAAAACAACAACAAAAAAACCCCCACTGTCCAAAGCACTTACGCATCAAATCCAGCCAGATAGCTGTCAAGTGTGTGAAGAATTAAGAATTTTATAAATAACAATTATGAAATTAAAGGGGTTGAGGGAAACTTGCAGTTATATATGCCTCAGTGTTTTAAGCAGAAAGGAATAGCAAAAAAATGCTGTGCCTGTGATCTCAGGAAAGAGTTTTGTGGGGTTTTTTGGATGTGGAGTTTTTGGGTGTTGGTTTTTTGGCGTTTCAGGGGGGGGGGTTTTAGTACAGTACTTACTAGACAAGCAGACTTGAAAACATCAGCAAAATAGCTGCTTGTTGCACTTTGTTTCTACTCTGCTCCAGCAGAGCTCTGTTTACATGCTTTGTACATGAACAGGACTGCACATAAAAAAAACCCTCAACCCTCAAATCACGTAATTTATGTGTCTTCCTGAGAGAAGCAACTTGGCAAAGCCTCGAGTATCAGCCAGCTCTTGGGCTCTTATAGTAGAAATAATACATGCCAGGTATTCTGAATACAGATGTCAGATAGCCAAATACTGGCTAACACACACTGTGGGTCTGTGGGGTTTGCCTGCTCAGCTACCTTGCAAAGGCATTGAGCGACCTTTTGATACTCACAGGTCAACTTAACAACTGGCTTTCCTGTCCACCTTCAAGACATTACTCCTCTTCTAAACAAGGACACACAACTCCTTTTGGCCTTTTTTAACCTGGTCCAAGAAATAGTTTTTGATTGCTATTATCACACAGCTCTTTTCTGGACCAGAACACATACAGGCTACAGGCAGGATGTCTGGTCTGAGCTGATCTGTGCTCCACAACTCCTTACTATTACTACACCACCCTGTGCTATCTTACCTCAGATGGGTTTTGCAACAAGCAGAGGACAAGTTCAGCAAGTGGTCATTGCTGAACTTTGCTTTCATTAGATGTATGAGCCTAACACCTCCAGTAGATCTAAGTCCGAAGCATAGAGTATATATTTAATACATTGTAAGAAGATACCTCATTCTTACTTCCCACACCAGAGTCAAGTAATAGATAAAAGTCTGCAATACTGAATTGGCATAAGTCTGAGAAGTAGCAGCAATTAAATTGTGCATTTTGTGTCCTCAGCTGATCTCAACCTTTTGGATGCCCACGTCACATGGCCAAAAATCCAAACAGACCTAGATCTGGTTTTTCAGGTGCTACTAGGCCCTGGGGAGACCAGTGTTAGGTTATCTGATTGAAGGCTAATCATAATAGAACCAGATCCAGCAAGAATCGGTAAAAAACAGTATGTAGAGGAATCTTAACAACCTTATCAGTGAAAATGGAGTACCTGAATCAGGTACTTCCAAGACCATCAATTAGACCATATTCCTCCAGTGTGACACCTACCAAGATGAGACAAGGTAGAAGCTCTCTCCCCAGAAACATCTTGAAAACCAAACATTATTGCCTTGAGGGGTACAGGACTTATTATGGGATGCAGGGAGGAAGAACATTAGTGTAAAACTTACCATGAGATTGTGAGAATATGCATGACATTATGGAGTGTTTAGGGTAAGGCACTAGAGGCAGAGAAAGATGGGGATAAAGAAGGATAAGGGAGAAAAAAGCATACAAAAGCATCACAGAAAAATGATAAATGGGGCAGGTCCAGTGCAAATGGGTGGCTGGTCACTTCACTCATCTGACTGAGCTCTGCCCCTGATCATGACAGTATATCCTATATTGTCATTAAATCCTATTTCTGTCTTCTTTGTGGATGCACTTTCTATTCTGAGTGCATACGTGTGAACTCAAGGCAACATCAAGCCAGACAGGCCAGAACATAGACAAGAGGTCTGGCATGAGAACACAAACCTCAAGGTCTCATGGGTCTTGGTGCCAACATCTAAAGGACGTCAATAGGTCAAGGCTTCAGCAACAACACAGACTGTTTAAAACTGGCTGCTGGGGCACCCATATAGCACATGTGTGAGTTTCTGGTGAAAATTCCACTAGCAGACTTCCATCCTGGGGAGCTGGGAAGGAGGAACAGGACTGGACTGTCTGTGTAGTTCTTGCTTGAGTGCTCTGTGTACGTTAATGTGGGTGCCAATAAAAGCACTGTTTTGAGCCTCTGTTGATCTGCATGGCCAGCTGCATACCCATTTTCTGTATGTGAGCGTGTGTGCAAGCACGCTGTCAGGAGTAGGCACTCAGTCTCATTACTGGCTGGCCCTGGGGACACAGAACTTTAGCAGTCTTGCACTCACCTACTTAGCTGGGCAGGCCTTACACCCCTGGGACCCTAAGCCCTCCACATTTGGCTACTTCTAATAACTGGCATGGCTGAAAGGACACACATCTTTAGCAAGTTTCTTAGCAAAGCTCTCAGTAACACTTTAAAGGTGAAGTGTATAAATCTACCTTAGATTTGAGTCTGGGGTAGTCTATATACCTGTTTAAGCTGTCCTGGCATCTACTGGAACACCCTCCATGCAGTTTTGCTAAAGCATTTTGTAAAACCCCGAGTGTGTAAATGATAGCCAAAAAAAAAAAAAGTATGAGCATTTTCAGGCACCATTCTACTTCAACTGGATGTCCCCTAGTTCTTTTAATAGCCCTTGAAATTCCTATGTGCTAAACACGTCTGAAAGGAATCTTGACTGATCTTTCCTACGCATTTTCTGTTCAAGTCAGGATTCAACGGTACACCATTACAACAGAAGAGGAACACAAATAAAGCAAAAATACAGCTGAAACAAAGTAGATGTAAATTAAATTACAGGAACATGTTTAATATGCTTGCCTCAGATAAACTTGTAAACAAATTTCCATAAAGAGCAACAGCATATTTAAATACTAGTGGTCTGCACAAAATATCATGCATTCCCTGGCAGCATACCTCAGCCATGATGCCTAAGAAACAAGGTCTACTCTAATTCAGCGTGTCAGTAATCCATCCATAGATATCAAGAGTACTTGTGAAAAGGGGAAGACTTTTTTCCTTGATCACCTATTATTTCTTTAAGTTCTGCATTCTTTCACTTCTTTTGTGAAACGTAAGCACTTTGAGGAAGGCTCTATCTTTTTTTATTTGAATTTCTAGACCAAATCTCTGGGACATTAATTACCCGGGACGGAACAAAGTGAGACTTCAAACTAAGTATATAAAGACTTTTTTTTTTTTTCTCCCCACTTTAAAGTGAAGTGTTTTAAATGATAAAAATGTACTTCAGAATCACTGTGGTTGATAATTTTTTCATATCTCTTAGGGATGACTTGGTCCAAAACTGTATTTACAGTTTCTTGGAAGCAGACACTTCTTATAGCTAAGACACTAAGCAGCAGTGGAAATTCCTGATTCTTCTCACATACGCAATTGGAGCTGTCAGAAAGGCTTTACACTGTCATACTGGGGATGATAAAGCACCAGTCTGAGGAAACCACCATACGTGGTCTCCTATGGGTGAGGTAATCCTTTTATAGAAGGATTCATAAAGAGCAGAGCTAATTCCAAACATCTTTTATTCCATGCCATGAGCTGGAATAAACAGAGTTCGATATGTATTTGGTATGTGGGCACGGCAGGAACTGAATGCTTCTGTGGACAGTGGCTGTAGCAGCTGAAGGCGACAGACAGCGAGAATCTGCAGGCCTGGATGCTGGATACAGAATAACAAAACAGCTGTCCATTGAAAACCACAGGAATCTCAGACCCCTTTTTCTAACTCCACCAAAAAAAAAAATGACTGCTGGATATTCTGATGCAGTGGTTACAAAAGAAAACAATACTGTCTCTTAAAAGTAATATTGATGACAAAAATAATTGTTCCAGTTTCTGCCAGAATTACTGCTAATACTTAAGCTTTGACAACACAGAACAAGCACATAGCTTAAGAAGAGTTTCTGCACTAATATGGCCTTCTTCGCCCCCCAAAAAGATACGCAGTTCTCTAGCACCATGCACGGTACCTCTAAGCAACAAAAGGGAGGACAAGTCCTTGCCTTCTTAGGAAGGCTGCGAACATCCCAGTAGATTTGGGGCACAGGAAGTTGCTTCATGAAAACAAAGCACTGAATTCTTAAAATGTTTCATGTTACTCCCATGATGTTCTGCCAAATAAGAAGCAGCTTTAAGAAATTCTCCCTTCCACAGAATTACGCTGCTTCACGTTTGGGGGGAAAAAAAAAAGTCTTCAAGATTAACCAGCACAACATTAAAATACAGAAGTTTCACAAGCTTTCAAGAGAAGAAAGCACGGTATTTTAGTAAACGAGGGTATTACCAGTCATTTGTTATTTCAGCAGACAGCAAGCAGAAGTTAGAATTAGAACACATTGGTACAGAGAGGTTATTTAAAGTGCCTTCTATACATCCTATTAAACACAATGGCCAAAATTTCATACCAATAGACCATCCACATGGGATGTGGTTCTGGTCTTGAACATTGTCCAGTCGTGTCATCAAACAGCCTGACTGACCTAAAACTCTAATCAGGCAAGGAAAGCTGTGTAGACAAACTTGGTAAAGAACTGGCATTCTTTCGTTGTAGCATATATAACAGGTGGAGCTTGGAGCTGCACACATTTGTTTCGGAATTGGAGCTTTAAAGACTGAAAGGAGAAAAAAAGAATGAAGCAAAAGAAAGGGAAATAGCAATTCAATATCCACCTAGTCACAACTGGCAGCACGAGTTTGGTAGGCATCCTAGATGAAATGACTTTCATATTGGTTTCAAGGCAACAGTGACTAGATTTTGCCAGAGTTAACCCAAGCCTAAAAGTGAATCTCAAAGAAAACACAAAAGCACCTGGGGCAAATACTGGTTCCAGAGTGTAAAATTCCTAAAGACAGAACTAGTAAAAGACCTTCTGGTCACACCATTCTTTAGACAGAAAAGGTATTTTCCATTCAAGCAGAAAGACTGATGGATATAATCCAAACTGTATGGCAGGATTCACAGAAACTCATAAGCCGAGAGACGCTACAGTTTCATGAAAATATGCTGAGAACACACAAAACATGTGTTCACACAACAAAATGGAATGCTTCAATTAGCATACATTTGCTTCACCTGTTGCTTAGGCTCTCTTGGTAACTACATCAATTGTAGATCAATGAAAATACACATCACAGTAAATTTACTGAATTGTATGAACATCTAAATATTATTTATTTCTAAGTACATAACAGGAAGATACAGAAAATGGCAAATTAATTTATCCTGTCAATTAATTTAACACATCACAGCAACTACATAAATGCAGTCATCTGGCTTAGGTACATAGCGTTCTATACAATCTATCAGGTAACATTCTCTTATCTCTTTAGGAGCCTGGAGTGGACATTTTAGTAAAGTCGTGATTAAGGCAGTGATTAGGCAAAAAGTTTCAGTCATGAAAAAGACTGAATTTGTAAAGCAAAAGGCTTTGCTTAAAATGACTGGCTACTTTTTTGCTGATGTTTTACCCTGAAGTAGAACTGGAATATATATGTTTACATTAGAAAGTACATTGTTCAAGACATAAGTTTTCAACTGCTCTTTTAGCCATTAACTAACCATGTTCTAATCATCACTGGATTGCCTGTATCAGTTTCTAGTGAAGAGTTCTCATACAGAAAAATCTCATACAATCCCCCAGCACCTTCAATGTCTCCCTTTCCCAAAGTTCTCTCATTTTATTTGCAACAGTAAGTGCCAAAACCCAAGATTTGTGTTTTCAGAAGATATAATAGAAGTATTATCCCAGAAATAAGTATCTCACAAATAACTGCATGATGAAAAGCTCTTAAAGATTAAAAAAAAAAAAAAATCATATAGTGCACAGAAGATCATCTGGATAGTAGGGAAACTAATAACACATTTCATTTTTGACTGTAAGTATCAAAGTACTTGATTTTCTTAGGTATAGCAGAAATTCCAGACAGGCACAGAAATAAACAAAGCGTATTACTGAAAAATAAAACACACTTCAAATTCTACAAAGCCTACTGATGAACTGATACAAGCACTATCAGCTCTAAAAAGAGTGCCGCATCCCACACTCTTCTGCTTCTACATAACTATTTCCTTTTTTTTATTACACAAGCACAAGGGCACATTGCAGCGTTCCTTATCTCTACATCCCTTTCATACTTCACTTAGAAGCTTTGCACACTAAGACAATGAATCTGTGAAACCTTTAATATGAAAAATACACAAAACTTAGGATTTATTTTGGTCCAGTTTTAGTGACCTAAAATTAACTACCTAGTCTTAAGGGAGCTATACAGGCACGCTGTCACCTACAGAGTTTGGTGGCAGAATGAAGAGCCTCCTTAGACAAACAGTTTGGGACCCACATTAAGATAAGGATGGTTTCCTCTTTACTTATGATATAAAATACAACATATAGCAATATTAGTTTGTAATTCTGAAAAAAGGGGGAAAATATACACTGCTCATTGTTATATTATTTTAAACAAAACTGAAAAATTGAAGTGGCATGACTACTAAAAATACTGAACTGCCCTGAAATGGAAGTTAGGTAATATTTCTTCTACACTTAAAAAAAGTAAAGCAGGAAGACAGTTAAAGAGAAGATGGTATTTTAAAAATATGTTTAAAAGTTAGCAGAACTGATTAAACAGTTGCATAAGTCTGATAATTATTTTTTGTTTCAATGTTAGTTACATAAATAACAATAGAATTATCTTATAATGTCCTATTATCTAATAATTATTCCAAAACATTTATCTGACATACAGCAATGTCAGCTCATACTGAATGCTGTGAGCTGATGGTTCTTCTACTTTTAAATATGGTGTTTTACCTGTACTTCATTACAAGTTCGGAGATGTAATGCATCCACAATTAAATCAAAAGTATATACATAAAAAAAAAAAATGCCAGATGTTCCTAAACCTAAAGGAATCTTTCAGCATCCTAACTGGTTTCACAATGCCTCTTTTATCAACTAACATTAGGTCTCTTAGCAAAGGAAGCAAACAGTATCCATCTTTTTTCTTCCTCATTATTTTAGATTTCTTCCTCCTTTACTTTATCACTGACTACATTCTTGGCATGATCTGATGAAGAAACCACGTAAAAGCACTAAGAAATACATTAATTTGCTCTGCAAAGATAAGCTACTAAAAGAAAGGGAAATACACAGCCCAAGGCTAAAATAAAAAAACAAAACAAAACACCCCACACAAAACAAAAAAAGAAGAGTTGTCCTTAGCCTTGCCTGTAGCACCCTGCCCCAAATGCTTCTACGCATTGAATGACACAAACTTTGCTGTCCTACTGTCATTTGAAAGTATTTTCCCTTTACTGCTATTTATTTATAAATCAAAATCATGAAATTTGAATTATACACACACCAGTTATCTACTTGAAGACTTCTCATGAATGGCTGCTATTCATTAAAAACAAAAAAACCAACACTGAAGCAGAAATTCGTTTTAAAGAAACATGCACGTGCAGCCTTTGCTGAAAGGTGGGAAAAAAGCTTCAGACTCACCAGCCTTGCTAATTACCTTTGCCAGTACATGCCCTGCAGTCAAACAGCATTGCTAAATGACATAAATTTAGAATCCAAAATCAGAGCTAAAAAAATACAGAGTTGTATGAAAATTATAAAAATGCAAAATATTATATATATCAGGTTTGCAGTCTAAAGAGTAGAAAGTGATGCCGTTGGAAGAAACGACTTCTCTCAAAACGTGCAAGGAGTTCCGCAAAGGCCTTAAAAAGGAAAAAAAGCTGTACATCTCAAAGGGTTGTCTATACTGTACATGAGAAGAGTACATAACTCATACAACAGCAATGGAAGTATTTTCGCTTTCTTGAAGGGTTCTTGAAAGACCACCCTCCTCCACTTGGCTGCTGCTACTTGCTTTTTAATGACATTTGCAAGGCTTGGACAAGTAAACTCACACAGCCTCCACTGAAACATAAAGAACATGGGAGCACATGATAGTTAAATTACTTCTTATTAGAAAAAGAAAGCAGGTACGTGTCACACGGTAAGCATGCTGTAGGAAAACATTTCCATGGTATACTTAAAGCTCAGACATCCAAACAAATCAATTCAGCATAGCAAGCTACAGTAGGTTACCTGATCCACTGTAACCATCCATGTGCACACACGCATCCCTAGTTACCCAGGACACCTTATCAACAAGGAACAAGGACTTTGTCACAGGCTGCTAACACATACACAGGCAACTAACTACTCATAAATGTAGGACTTACAGATGCTGCCTGTGTCTCCTTAATGAAATATCCCGTAACACACCAAAACACAGGAATCTTATCCCCCCATCTGCAATTACAGTTTTTCTAGGGGAAACGAAGGATGGATCTCACTATGAAAAAGTCTCAGGTTTGTATTAATTTATTTTTCAAGGTAGTAATGTCTTTAACATCTCAGAGGATCCTCAACAAAAGGGTTCATCTCACTGTCTTGCTAATGTGTCCTAAAAGCCTCTTAAAAATATAACAACCAACTATCCTAAGAGAATGCTGCAAATTTTCTAACATGTTGAGCTTCCATAACAGCCAAACCATTATAGTCTAGCTGTCTTCTCATATTTTTTTTCCTCTAGGATAGGATTACATTTGACTTGCCAATCAAGCAGGAAAACCTACAAACACTATCTGCCTTGTAAAAACAAAGACCAGCTCAAGAAAAAAGCAAGTACTGGGCTTCTCTCTCATTCCTTCTCTATTTCCATTTCATCCGTTTCTGTAAAACCACAGAGCACCTCCTCTTCTCTCCCCTCCCCTCCCGCTATGCAAGCACTGCCTAGCAGCCTCTGCTAGTGTGGAAAACAAGCAGCAAGCCATGGGCTCTTTCAGATCTTCCACCCGGAGAACTCAAAGCTTCTCAACAAGACCAACCACCAGGAATAAGGCTAAAAATTGTTAATAAAAAAAAAAGCAAGTATGAATCCCCTTTCTGTGTTCATCAAAACCACACATATTTTCATGTCTGTAAGGTATGCACATTGCAATTTTGCTATACAGCAGACTGAAGACAGTTTAGCAGTTCAGACACTCAATACTGTAATATTTTTGTCTTAACATCTTAAACAATAATTTTGAAAAGGCTTTGAAAGGAACTGGCAGCTAATGGGATAGACAGCACTGTTTCATAACAGCTTGCAAAAAAATTCAGTCTATTTTTAGATAGGTGAAAAGAATGTGGTTAATAAAAAAAAAAATCTCTGATAATATATATAGTTGTTTTCCTCTCTAACTGAACACATAAATTGTGCAGCTGATGTGTCAAATCAATCTCCTGGTTAACAGTACCACATATTTAAATCCACACAAGAAACCTATGTGCATATACAACATTTCCATTTTAATCTTTATTGCAAGATAACGCATCATGCTGTTATAGAATCTTACTTTTTAATGAATGGCATTTAAATGGATTTCAGACAAATGCATGTTTCTAATTATGTGTTATATTCCTTTACAGGGACCCATGCATCTAGGACTACCTTTAGTTCAAGTACAAACATGTTTTGCTCAAAAACAGACTGATCAGTTTGAGTGCTGCATAACATTCATTTTGATAAAACATATAGCTGTATTATATACCAAATTCTCCCACAGCAATGCCAACAAATACCTTCCCAAAAATCAAGTTAACACCTGTTTCCTTTACTGTTTTCACCCCAGCATCCCCTCTATTATAACCATTTTATTAGTCTTGTATTTAAAAATTTTAGTCATCAGGGTGGGACAGAGGTGAACAAACACGCATTAAGATTGTCTTTCATGATTCTTAATTTTGAATGAATAAATAAATAAATAAATATCTCTCGAAGCTCTTCTTATATCTCTCCATTTTGGAAAGGTGACTTAACAACCCATTCCCCCCCCACCATTTTCTGTATCTTTCAATGCTGATATTTTGTTATACTATAGCTGGTGAAAGGCAATACAGTTTGCTTCTATGTATCTTACACAAATATAAATCAAAGTGCTCATTTTGTTTTTCTAAAACCATGCATGCCACACAGCACTTGTTCATTTTGAAAGATGTCTTTTAGCCTGTTTCCTTAAGACAGCTTTCCGTGCATTATCATGTCCTTCTATGCTGAGCCATTCAATAAAATGAACTTTAGATATAAATTCCAGCTAAACATACAGTTGGAGTGCTTAAAATAATTACATTTTCTTTGCGAACGTTCAATATTAAAATGGCAAAATACAACATTCTGATGGTCTTTTGCATACACCCGAAATGACTACTGTGACAAATTTGGAAAAAAAAAAAAATCGTATTTTGTTGCTCTGGATTTAAGCACTTTTGAAAATAAACATATCTCCTAAATTTCAGTTGCAAAAGCAAAACAGAAGTGAGCAGGGCTGGATCATTTAAAAATCAGCAAAATAATCACCAGGAGGTTATTTCACATCAGAGAATTTAACATGCATTTAGGACCTCGAGATATTTCTTTAAAACGAAAGAGCTACTTGAAATGGTAATAATCTGATTGACAGACAAAATAATTGCTTTAAAAACACTTCTGAGTCATTTTGTCCTTACCTGCAGGCATGAACCATTACTGCATGCAGCGACTGCTCCATTTCCTAGCACAGACTTGAACAAGGATCACATCTATCTTACAGAATGTGACTAATTGGAGGATTTGTGATTCCTGAGCTACTTTAAAAAGGACACTCCCTTTCCACATAACAGGACATGAAACGCTTCACCAAGTCGTATTTCCTACGCATCTAAATTCAAAGGAACCCTCTGCAACCCTGAAACGGTTTCCTGCAACACAGCAAAAAAGCCAGGTCTTTGAAAACGAATTTAGAGACTGAGATGCCGTTTGCATGACAGTGAGGAGGAGTAAGGTCTTAGACCCCAGCACACACGAACCAGCAGCCTGCTTTAGTACGATTTGCATGCTGCAGCTCACAGGCTTCGTCAAATGAAAAAAAAAATTAATAAATCTCTGCAAAAACGCACAGGGCTTAACCAAGAAGGGCGGTTCAATGGATACGGTACCATAACCAGCATGCAATACGTAAACAATGCCAGCAAACTTGACAAGGAACAGAAAGGAGCCCTGCCCCGCTGCTTGGCAGTGCTACACCGTGGACCGCTCATGCAAGAGATGCAGCCGTACCTTTCTGAAGAGGACGACTTCTCAGAGTTAACTGACATCAGCAGCTCAATCTTCTGCTTGATTTCTGGAAAAATCAGAAAATATTCACAACGGAGACCGCCTGCCCTCGCTTTCCACAGTCTTATTAACGAAACGAGCTTATTTCCCTGAGCCCTTTTGTTCGGAAGAGGCCGCAGCAGCCG
>NW_010404009.1:13800-14192 GCF_000710305.1 Buceros rhinoceros silvestris | reverse complement strand
AATGCACGGCCTAATTTGCAGTTCTTTTGGATTAATTTTTTTAGTTCGATTTATGAGAGTTTTTTTTGCAGTGTGTGAAGCACGCACATACTATATGTCCCACACGAACGCTACTTTTAAATGAGATTTATTTATTTTAATTTGCTTTACAACTAGATTGCGGTGGATCAAAAGCTATTACTTGACAATAATAATAGTAATAATATAGTAGAAAATTCAGGAAGAATTTCAGGAATACTGTTCTAGCCTGGAGTTGTGCATATTCAGAAGATGCCTTGGAATCTATTGCATCCAGCATGCAAATGCTATAAATAGTGATTTATATTTTTCTTTAGCAACGTGTTGCTTTAATGGGTACTCAGTGTAAAATAACTTTTTATTCTACAATTCCT
>NW_010404009.1:11321-13676 GCF_000710305.1 Buceros rhinoceros silvestris | reverse complement strand
AATTTCTTAGACGAGCAGTGTGTCTCTTTCATTTTGAAGTATTAATGGTGGCAGAAGAATGTAAAGTGCACCACGCGCATCTAGAAAGAAGGTGGCTAATACCTTTTCCAACCTTAACTCTGCCCCTTTGTGGGTGTTACGCTGTGATTCACTCCCAAGTTCTGTTACACGTTGCTGCTACTTTATGAATGCTCTCCAAATGATGTAGCGTCCTGTTTTGGATTCTCTTGCAATTTGGGGGGAAATAAATAGCAAGATGTTGTAGAATAATTTTGCAGTGTTACAACGTGACTGAGCAAGTGTCACTTAGTGTGGCAAGTCCTGTGGACTGCAGTATAGCTTAGGAAGGAAGCTGTGTTCTCAGGATCTCTAGGCCTTAATTAATTACTTACAAATAGTTACCTAACCTGAGAAGCACCTCAGGACCGCTGTCGTGTTGCTCGAAGTGGTGGTCTGCAGCTGCTGCTGACTGAGACCCTGATTTTTATACCTCTGTCTGTTGTCTCCACTGGACAGCCTTCCTGTAAATGTAGTTTCACAGGACTGTGCTGCCAAAACCCCTGCTGTGGTGAAGAAGTTCTCTGCACATCTCTGGTTTGCTAGAGTTGTATCAGGCTGTTGCAACAATTTAAGTTAGTTTCAAGGGAGTTATTAGATACTGATGCTTCAGTGGTTGAAGGAAAAAAGAGATTGCTGTTATTAGGTAAAATAACGTGGTGGTTTGGTGGCATCTGCTTAAAAGGGCAGCATTTAGGTTGAGCTTTCAGTTGTCGGAGTTGTTTGGAACATCATTTAGTTTGGAAGGGTCCTTTGGGGGTCATCTGGCCTAGCCACCTGCTCAAAGCAGGATGAACCTCAGGATTCAGTCACGTGGATCGGTCCTTTGAGACTCCGATACTAATATGTAAGTGGAGTTTCTGTGTGTAAAGAAGTCAGTTTTGGGGAACTGTTTAGTCACAGATATCAGCAGAATGTCTTCACTGACACTGTGTGAAGTACAGGAGAAAATGCATCCTTTTTAATTTAAGAAACACGTGAATGAGGAAAAGACTTCAGGAGTTCCTGGATAGACAATGGCTCATTCATACCCAAACCAAATACTACAGCAGTGCAGGCTCAGTTTACAATGGCACAGCTAGGTCTGTAAGTTAAAAATTTGTCCAGTACCTCTGTGTCTTATGATTACTTTTGGATGCAAGTAACTCAGAAAAGTCAATTCATTTTCTCTGGAATGTTTACTGGAATTTTGCTCAGTCCTCAGGATGTGTGTGTGTTTTAAGAGTTCTTTATCCCCTTCAGCTACTTCAGCACTTAGATACTTCTTTTCTCATCTGTATAGTTAGCATCAGGATCTTTAAAAAATGTATGTATAAATACATTTTTATGGTGTTTTTCTTTTCCTTGTTGCCTTACTTTCCATTCTACCTCATATTGTTGTTTTCTTTTCCGAGAATTCTTGAAAGTCTGTTTCCTCTGAACTGCACAAACATGACTTGGAAGAGCTCAGCCTGAAAAGTAAAAGTTTTGGGAAGTTTTGAGGCACTTAAGTAAATGTTTAAGATCTAGACCACTATACTGCCTTAAGTGTAGCAATCAATACTTCTTGGGGTTTGATTCTGTCTCAGAGGCTTGTAAGCAATGCAGTTTGTGAATGGAATACACAAAGCTTCTATTTGTTATGGAGTATCAGGTGGAATTAGATGCTACATGGAGAAGTTTGAACTACTGCTGCTTTCTGAAGAATGTGTTTAATGTAGGACAAACCACAATGATATTTTCTGTTGGATTTGTTTTGTAAAGAAGGAGATGCACTGTTAGTTTCAGTATCAGAGGCTAGATATGTGATAATGAGGGGGCATCACTCTACTTACTTTTGTGGTCAGGTGTAGTGTTTGATATTCCAGATACTGTGGTGTTCAACTGTTTCTGTATACTAAGAAAACCCTTTAAACTCTGTGAAGCTTTTTATTATAATTTTTTTTAATAGCGGGATTATACCATCAGTGTAAAGAAAATACTGTCAACAAGTAAATTAAAGGTGATTTAGAGCTTCCTTTCTTATTTCTGCGCCTTACTTCATTTGATACTTTCTGATAGCAAGAGTATTGGATGGGTTTTTCAAAAGACTTCCTAGTGTCAGAACAGCCTTTACTACCATTTGGCATTTGAGAGTCAGCTCCAAGACAAAAGGCTTTTCCCAGGAAGAGGACTCTTTCTCTTTTAATACAGTTTATTACCTTACTAGCAGATGTTGCATGTACAAGGGAAAGCTTTTAACGTATTTTCTATTTACTATTTTTAACCTCTTACCGCTGCAGGGATCATGATACAGCTCATTGTCGACAAGAGGATCCA
>NW_010404009.1:0-11232 GCF_000710305.1 Buceros rhinoceros silvestris | reverse complement strand
GGAAAATTATTATTCTTAGTATGATTAGGTTAATAATTTCATTGCTATCATCACGGTTGTCCTGGTGGTACTGTAATGCACCTCTCAAATGAACAGCAGCCTTTTGGTGGATGGATTAGCATCCACGTTACTCCAACTGAAAACACCGTTCCTATTCTGTCCCTCTCGTGATAGTAGTCATCATAGTCTTTTCAGAAATGCCTTCTCCCTTTGTGGGGATTCTTTCTGACATGTAAAGTCTCTGTCTCTTTAAATTTGTATGCTTTTTCTTTTGCATTATACAAACCAAGTCACTTGTGTGAAATCATTCAATGATCAATGTCTAAAGCCATTCAATGGTAGACTATGTCTGAGCGTTGTCTGGTAGTACAAGACATGAATAAATCGCACTGGAGTATAAATTGGACGGCTAAAGAGTCAGCGTTGTGCTCATTAGGCTATTTAAGTCTTTAGGATCTTATGAATTAGATTTTAGAAGGGGGTGTGTGTGTGCAAAAGTTTATAGAATGAACCCACAGATTTTTTTAGTTGGCCGAACAGGAAAACCTGCAGGTAGAGCAGTGGAATGGGAAATGTAAGAACATGCAGACAGAACACATTTTTACTTCTAAATTTTAAAACGGATGAGGAAAGAGTATGACTTAATCTTTGTAATAGAGTGATTGTTGTCTTTTTCATATGTAAGAAGGCAGGAGTAGAAGGAATTAAGTTTAGAAAAAAGAAGAGGAGCCAGGAGGAGCTGGCTGTTCAAAGTGAAGTATTAGTAATTTCCTATAATTTAATCAGACCAGATCCCAGAGCAAGATAATGAGAGCATGACCTACAAAAGAGGACTTTTTGGAAGTTAAAAGGGTTTCTAACATGAAGCTTCACGAGGCATGTGATTTGTCATGAAGTGCCGTATAGAGGACTTTCACATTGCAAAGAAATCATAATACAGACATTAGTTCATGTGGTTAGGGAGAGCTAATATGGCTTGTACCTGGAATCCTTTTAGTGTTACAGCTGTTAAACTACTTCAGAGTCATGCCTGAGGAGTGTATCTTCTAAATAATATTTTTGTCCTTGTTTCTATTATACCATTTTTTTTGTTGCCTAGTTTGGCATTTATGGTACATGATTAGTATCATTTAGGTTTACACACACAAAGCACTTCAGGATGTAAGGAGGCTAAAGTATTGTGTGTTTCACAGAAAAAATAATACGCAAAAAATCTGGGCTACAAAGTAGGTAGCGGTATTTAACAGAATGTAATGCCTTGTCTTTTAGTTTTCTGGACTAACTTAGGGTCGCATTTATGGAAGCATTATGCTCCCAAAGACAACTTCCCTTTTCTTCACGTACCTTCAGTAGCATTTACAGGCTGGTGTCCTCTTTGGTCTAGACTCCAATTATTTTGAATGCTCAGTCTGAACCTGTCAGCTTAGTACTTAGCTCTGTTCCTTAAAGTTTCTTCTGCCTTTCAAGGGATTTCCTGCTTGTGGTGTAATTACACTGAGTAGTAGAATCCCAAGTTAAGCCTAACAGTAAGACAAGCCTGTTCCATTTTGCAGGTTAAGAATTCACACAGAGTTCACGTTTGATTAATTTGGAATCATGAAAGAGTTATTGGGGATTTTTTTGAGAAGCGTGCAGTAAGGAGAGAAAAATTGGGCTGCATAAATAGTCCTTTTCCTCGTTCTTTTTGGTACTTCAGCAGTAGGGGTGGAAGCTGGGGGAAAGAATGACTGGTACTGGTTGTACAGTAGACTGAGAGAGAAGTTTTTATTCCAGACTGATGAGTTAGCTGCTGTTCAGAATAAATTGTGTTTAAAAATTAAAGGGTTACCAAGTGGTAAAGGTCATGTAATGAATGGTTTAATCAGCAGTTTCAGAAAGCAAAATTAGGTTCCAAACATCTGCACTGTTTCATTTCTTTTGTTTGGGACGCTCTCCCACTAGGGTAGAAATAAAATTTTTGAAGCAGCTCAAAACAAGCTACTGTCATCATCCTTTTGAATTCTGCGTAGTCCTCCCTCTAGGGATTCCCTTCTTCGAGAAGGTTTTATAGCTCTGCTGACCCTCATCTGGGGTTTGCTGCTCGGATGTAGTTTTCCTCTGTTGCAGAGCTTTCTGTGCAGGTACAAAGAATTCTTCCCTGCATGGTCTTTAATTAGGAGGGTAGAGGTTTTATCTGAAAGTTTCTGTAAGGGAGGGACAAGCTTACTTGAAAATTACAATTTCCTATTTTAAGTGAATGTTTTGGATGTGTCTTGGATCTTCATGCCTGTTAGAGTTTATATTATGCTGCAACAGGGCAAAAATGAGAATTCTTGTGAATTCTTAAAAATAAATGGCAAGTAACTGTTAGAAAAAGGCATTAAAAGAATTGATGGCTTTAGCAAGTGTGTGTTTAGCTTAATGAGTGATCCCCATGTGTGACTTTATTAATGAACATGAATTCTGTGCAAACTCCTTTTAGACATCATTTTGACTTGTAGTAGTTCAAATAATTACTCATCTAAAAAAAGTAATAAAAAATTAAAATAGGGGCAGATCTTCCACAGCTAGATGATCATGCAGTGAAAAGTAGGTGAGGAACAGAGAGTCGCAGGCAAGTGGATTTAGATAGCAGCTGGTGGTGTAGCTCTTTGTGTTTGTTTTCCTGAAGCACAGCCAGTGTCTCTCCCCTTATAGACCACTGTGCCAAATCTAGACCTGGCAACTAGTGACTGAGGAATTTCTTTATCTGTGTTCCGAGCGGAACTTTCCCTTATCTACCTCTATATTTCTAGCACTTTGAGCCCATGAAGAGCCCTTCTCAGGCACCAGTGTAAGCATAACAGCCTAGAGCTGCTCTAATTGCTGCTGCCCCCCGGCTCTCACCCTGCTCCTTGTTCTGGAAAGGAAGGGCTGACATAATCCTTTTGTCAATTCTGCGTTGCAAAAGGGAGGTTTTTTTGCACTGTGAATAACTCTGAAGGGGGCTCTTCTGCCCACCTTGAGGTACTTTTACATTGCCCATAAGGTCTAAATAGACTTCACCGTAATTGTTTATATTGTCTTCCCACACAGTGCTATGCCACACTGAGATAACAAAGCAAGCTCTAAATAAGCTACCTTGTGTACGGGAAGCAGTTATCACAGCAGTCTGCCCAGGTTAATTCAGCTACAACACTTGTGGGGCTGCTCGGGCTGGTTCCGATATCGCTATGTAGCACTGTGTTCTTTAGTATAGGCGTACTCTCATGAGAATCAGAGTCGTTGCCTTTGAAGGCATTTACTGGCCTGCATAAAAAGTGTTGGTAAAGCCCACTGAGTTTTCAGCCAAGAAATGCACTTTGAAAAACTAAAATCGAATCCCGCTGCCATTGGCACAGTTATTTGTTTGTTCAGCAGAACAGGTTGCCCAGAGAGGTGGTGGAGCCCCCGTCCCTGGGAGTGTTTAAAAGCCATGTGGATGTGGTGCTGAGGGACATGGTTTAGGGACCCTGGCAGTGCAGGGTGAACGGTTGAACTTGATGATCTTGAAGGTCTTTTCCAACCAGATGATTCTATGATAAGCCAGCAACTGAATGGATGTGAACATGAAACTTCCCCTTCGCTTCTAGGTAGTCCTCTGAATTTCAGGTGGATTTTTAGGCAAAACATAGAAATGGGTTGCTGCCACTTATGCTGTGTCTGGGCCCTAAGTAGTCATAGCATTAGTTTCTTGTACCAGGAGCTTGGCACAGAATCCTAAATCTCTTTCAGATGAGGTTTGAGGAATGTCCACTTTTTGTTCAGTGCTTGCACATTAATTACATGACCTCTGACTTAAGGGTGAAAGCGGAGGCAGTGCCTTGAGCAGTGCATTTAGGAGTGAGGAGTGCCTATTCCGCATGGAAAGGTTTGCTTCTGTGTGTTAGCCTACCACTACGAGTAGCTTCCTAATCTTCTCTTATTTGGCTTTGCTTGTTAACCCCAAGCAATCCTCTCAGGGACAGAGGAAGCAGCTGTCTGCGGTAGCAAACACAGCACGACAAAACAAACACTTCTTGAAGCTTCTCTTAGATATGTTACCATAATATCATCCTTGTGGGAGGAGTTAGAAACCCAGAGAATATTATTTGCCATGTTTTAATCTGACTTTGGGAGAGAGAAAAAAATTAAATTATAGGGAACTAGATTCCTGTGACATTTACAGGAAAGAGTAATTTCAGTATCTAAAACCTAAACCTTTCGTTTGAGCCAGTCAGAAAGCTAATGTGCATAAAGCACCCCAGGTGAGTAATGGGGAGGAGTAAAATGGTAAATGAGGAGCACTTTATTTACCAAAAATAGAGCAGAAGAAGCTGTGTGTAGCAAAAATAAACAGGAACTAGTAAAAAACAAAGGAGGTCTCTGTTAGAGCAGGTATGCTGGTCTGATGTCACCTGCTGTGCTTGAATGCTGCCATGCGTAGGGTTTTTGAGCTCCTCCCTTCACTTTGTGACCCTTTGATAGAGGTTCTAAACACAATAGGGATAATTAAAGGCACTGCAGCAGCTTCGTCTGAGGCTTCCCATGTTTTGTTTATTGCAGCCTACATGTTAAGGTGACATAGGGATTTCTAGTTGATTTTGTTGTTTCCTTTACTTCGTTGATCACTGGAACAACCTTCATAAATGTATTCTATAGCAACAATTCCATATATTTTGAAAGCATTTTTCTAAGAGTCAGTGTTTTGAGTGCACAGTGAGGGGGTTTCTCTGTATTTTTATAAAAGAAGAAAGTTCACAGTAATTGTTGTCCCTACCTATTTAATTTCAGTATTTAGAATAATTTAAGATGGCTTCACTGAGTCCCACTTAACGTTTAAAGTGGGACTTAATTTTTATTATCAGCCACGGGCCAGCTTTGCAGCCTTCCTCTGATCTCCCTTGTGCGGCTTAGGATGATTCAAACGTAATGGAAGTTGCCTTGATATTCCTAGGTGGGGATTCTTACTGCATGGGAATGATCCTATAGGTGAAATAATACTGCTGTTCCATACATCTTCATATCACTGCAATTTAGAATAGTCTGTGAATCGGAGATGGAAAGGGTCAGAGATGAAGCCAGAGCCTGAATCCCCTCAGATCTCCTTATTGCTAGTTAACAGCCATTTCCAGCTGCTGTGGATGAGCCAGTCTTCAGGCTGAGTCCAGGCTGGAAAACGCAAAGGAGAATCGAAGAGCTGTGAAGGCTCGTGCTATGCTCCTCCTGTGACGAATACATGTCACACAGGAGAGAACCTGGACCTATGCATAAACTGAACAGGAGTGTCTGAATTATTGAATATGTAGTGGCAGAGATTCTTCCAAATTGAGGGGAATGAATTGCTTTTGCCAGAATGCCACTGGGGCTCTTGGAAAGCTAAGATGTCTTATTCGTGCTCAGAGAAGGAAATAATGAGCTGACCAAAAAAGTCAAAGTAAGCATAGGTCAAAAAGTACAGCAGTACATCATATCATCAAGGCAGGCAAATGCAACCACTTCTTTGGTAGTTCTCAAACTCCGATATGTCTTTCATACGAAGAGCAGCCAGCCAGCCACCTGCAGCAATAAAGAGACAGAGGCTGTGTTCATCTTCCTTCCTTAGAAGCTAGCTGGGTTTGCTCAGGAGTTGAAAACCTCACTTTGGCAGGCAAGCATTTTTCTCTTGCTATTTTATTGGTGCTGTAAGTGTAACTGTGTTCCTTGGAATGAATTTTGGGTCCAAGAGCTCTAGACTGCAATGACAGAGCTGCTGGGGTTGTATGGTGTTTGTGGAGATGTTCGGAGGTTTGGCAGGACACTTTACAGACATGAAATCTCCAGCTTTTTTCAGTTCTTGTTTTCTTTATCTTTTTTCTGTGGCTCAGCAGTAAGTTCTCCTCAGAGATTCTTCACACCTACTGGGAGAGCTTCACAGACAGCTTTTTTTTTTTTCAGCTTTAATCCCTGTGTAGCAACTACCACACTGATGAGGTCTAGTTTTCCTCCTTTTTCTCCTCCTCCAAAATGACTTGTGATATAATCACTACTTTTATAAATGATACTTCTCTTTTTTCACTCTTTGCCTGTCAGTACTTTCAGTAAGTTTTCCAGACCAGCTGGAAAAGATTGGAAAAGTAGGAAGGTAGAGAAATGTCCATTTTTCATTTTGATAATGTCACTGCTTTATCAGTGGCACTGCCTGAAGACTACTGGCAGTTTCAGAAGTTAATAGAATGAGCAGTTGTTTGGAACTGGTTCAAGAGAAGACGCGGCATGCCTTTAATCCATTGGAGAGATGAGGAAAAGCGAACATTGCCATTTGTGTTATTCCCAACATTGTTGGTCTGTGTTGGGAAATTAGAGTCAGTAGTCATGGAGAAAGCAGATCAGAAGTGCCATGTTCTTCTGCAGGACTTCTGATTACTCTTTCACCTGAGTGTCTCCCTGACTTCTGTTTTTTTATGTTAGCGATTAGACAAAAAGTGCTCTCAATGATTACCTTGTGCATGAGAAAGACAAGGAAATACTGTTTCCTTCTTCTTTGTTGTATTTGTATAGCATACAGGAGTACAAGCCAGGGAGTCAGCCTGCTGTCCTAGGCACGTGCGACCCAACAAAAGGTAGATTCAGCCTGAAAGAGCCTGTATTCTAATTAGATGTCCTGTAGGAAAGATGTGCTTGGCAGTTTCTTGGGAAGCTCAGGGTAACTGTGGTGTATTCTAATTAGATGTCCTGTAGGAAAGATGCGCTTGGCAGTTTCTTGGGGAGCTCAGGGTAACTGTGGCTGAGGTTGTGCATCTGTAGAGCAGTTGTCCCTTGGAGGAAGAGGTAAGCAGGAAGAAGATGGAAAAGATGCGCCTTGAAAAGACTAGATATGTTCTGGATGTTGCTCTGTGGTTTTACAGTACTGCTGAAACCTTCTAAAGAGCTTTCCTCAAATATCGAAGCTATGCTGGGCTTAGATCAGTCTGTCCCTGTACAAACCCTGGTGGGACTTCTTTGTGTCTCTCCAAAATTTTACTATGCCTTTGAAAACCAGATCAATTGCACAGTCCTTTGTATTTAATAACTCCTGTGTCTAGAGGAAGAAGGATGATGTATCATTACTTTTTGGTTTCAGCTTCTATATCATTAGTCTGATATATTTCCAGAGAAGGAAAACAGCAACTCTTACTGTTACCAGTGAGAGGGGAAGTATGGAAAGGGAAATTTTACCTGAGTTCACGTGCATCTACCTTGGCATAGATTTGATATTCCATTTTGAGCCTAAACCAGCTCACTGGCAAGGATGATGGCCTTCTGTGGTTTTCCCATACTCTCCTGGCATCTATGAGGACTGTTTTGAATTCCACCAGGGCACTGAAGCATCTCTACCTCGAAGATAAAGACAGTAACTGCCGCTGTCCCCATCTTTACCTTCCTCTGTATGTTAATGAGTTCGTGTTTCATAGGGGCTTGGGGAGAGTGTGGCTTGGGGAGGAAGGTGGTTTGGACTTAATAGGAGGAGCTGAGGGGAGACTGAGAACTTCATGCCCTGTCTATGTACACAGCCATGTGGGGGGTATCAATGAAGAGACAGCGGGTGCTCCTGCTGTGGTGTTCAGGTGCGCTGAGGGAGCACTGAGAGTTGTGCACAGAGGAAGAGTAAACGTGGAGGCAGTGGCCTCAAATAATGGGAGCAAGGTTGCTTTATTTCCCTGGAGTTATTGCTTTGGTGTTTAGAAACATTTTTAAAATAAGCCTGTTGTAATCTTGTTTATAGTAATTAAGGATTTGCTAGTAATTCACATAGTTGGTTTTGGCAATGTACCGATTGTCTTCTCATAGGTACTGGTAATGTAAGGATGAAAACATTTACACAAGAATGAAAGTCGAGGGAGCAGGTAATTGACCGATTTATCAACCTTAGCAAACAATATTTTCTGATACATTGTGGTAGCTATGGTAAATTTACTCTGGATTTCTTAAGGGCATGATCCTATATGGTGTGTACAGCACATGAGGGCAACTCCTTGAAATGAATGGGTGAAGAAGCAGCTAACGAGCCAGTGTGGTTTTGGTGCCTCCATTACCCTTTTGGTCAGTGGTTTGTCCCCTAGGAAAGTTTGGAATTGCCCTGCACAGCTCAGAACACAGGCGATTTACGGCTTTTTCCTGGAGCTTTTAGATCAATTTTAGTGTTTCAGGTAACGTGACAACTTTTTGTAAAATTATCACTGTTCCCAAACAGTAATGCTAAATTGCAATTGTGATCAGGGAGTTATTTGTTTTCATTGCAAATTGTTTCTATGCAACAAAGTGGCATATTTGAGCACTTCTCTCACTTTGGTCAGCCCCTTTTTGCCAGCTGAATTGACGCTTGCAACTTCTCATCCGCTTCCTTTCCCGCTGTAAAGGGCGACTAAAACCACGTTGCTGCGGTGACCCTGGCAGTTTTAAATGACTCGCCACGGTCAGATGAGTTACGCATGTTGCGGGTAAATCAGTGTTACAATAATCTATAGCATAAATAGATCACTTTTTTCTTGGCTGCTGTAAATTGTGAGGAACACGTAAGGATTCTTGTGCCTGCTTTTGACTGTTGGGGTTGAGACTGTGCTGAGGTTTGCAGCGTGTTTCAGGCAATGAAGAGGCATTTTGTCGCAGTAAAGAGTTGAGACAGCTATCGCTGAAGCCAGTCTGGGGAGGTGGCAGGTCAGGTGCGGGCCGTAATTAAGAAGAATTGCTGGCTGATGAAGGCACTCAGTAAGTACAGGCAGTTTATAGATGTAGCTCAAAAGCAGAGAACATAGGTATGCAAAATAGAGCGGACCACCAATTGTATTTGTTACCAGGTTAAATGAAGATCAGAAAGCAAAGCTTTCCAGCCTTGCTTTGGCACATAGATCATATAAAATGTAATTTAAGAAACTGCTATTCACGCTGTATGCTTTAGTGCATTTTTGCTGTGGAGGTTTCTTTTCTTGAAGTGCTCACTACATAACAGTGATACCATTGAGGATGCTCCTCCCAGTTTTCTTCTGGCGTTTGCCAAAGCCTTGGAGATACCACTGGCAGCCAAGAAAAATGTAATTGCTTTAAGATGCCTGGAGCCATCCAGTCAGCAGATAGATTCTCTAAACCATGTCTTCTTATGCTTAGCCTTTGTCTTGGAGACTGATAATCACAGCACCAAAAAGCATTGTAGGGTATGCAGAAAGACATTCTGCTGGTCTGAGTTGAGCTGATCAAGGCAGAGGCTTACCTCTAAAAATGGGTAAATTTCCTTTAGTTTTGAGCCTTTTGTTCCAGAACATAGGTCAAGTTTTTGTCTAATTCCATGATCATTAATGTACCCACCTCCTTTCTTGAAATCCATTGCCTTTTAAAGGATGAAAGGTATAAAGAACTGAGGTTGTTACTCTGTTGTTTTCTTCTAGATACCTTAATAACATAGTATGATCTGTCCATTTTCTCAAGCAGAATTGTCCGAATAAATGGATCTTGTCTTCCATAACATCTAAATAGAACTGTATGAAGATAGATTGAGGGTGCTGAGTTACTTCATAGCTTGAGCTCATAGTGATTGTCTAGTCTGACCAAGCTTTTCCTTCCTTCTATGTCTTTTTATTTTGTAAGTCAGTCTGAGAGCTCGTCAGAAAAAAAAAAATTTCTCTATTTTGATGTCTTCTACCTCAAATATACAATGGAAGACTATGACCTGGAATTGAACTACTACAAAGCAGGTGGCCATTTGGAAATGAGTAACTGAGCCTCTATTGTGCATCTAGGCTATGCTTAAGATAAGGCAGTTTTGTGTTTCTGCTTAGAATTTCCTAATAGAGACACTAGTTCTGTTTTCCATAAGCAGCTTCTCAAAGAAAATTTAATTAATGACCTGCTAAAGGAATAAAATCTTTTCTCAGTCTTGGAGTTAATTGTCATTCAAGGATGGCTTTAAAATATTATGGATTCCTATATTGACCGTTTGGCATTCATGTGATTATCTCTCAGTAATTTGATCTAGTGTGGAAACTGAGTTCCGTCACTTAAAGACCTTCTGGTTGTAGACAGCTTTTTCAAATTGCTTGCTAGAATTGTTTGGGGTTTCATTTCTAATGAAGGCCAATGGTGTGAAATCTTAAAATATTTCCTCTCCTTGATGAAGTAGGCTGAGATGATAGGTCTTGGCTCTATATGCCAGAGATAATATAACTTTTGGGAACTGTTTTTAACTATTCTTAATTTGGAGGTGCCAGCATCCCTATGACCTTTTAGTATTTGATACTTTCTGAGTGCAACAGCCCATTGCCATAGACATCTATCTAGAGAAAACCGAATGAACAGGCAAAGAATTCTGCCTACCTAGGAATAATTTTAAGGAGTTTTTAAACTTCCTTATAACTAAGGTTAGAATTTCTAATCAGGGTACTGAAGTTATCATGTAATTGAGCCCACAAGGGTAAATGTGCGCTGATGTAAATTAGATGCTACCATAGAGCTGTGGAAATAAGAGTTGATCTCCTACATATTTAGTTTGTCCCCAGATTTATAATGCTCTATCAGAGTCTGAATCTGATATCATAGTTGGTTTTAAAAGACCCACGAAAGCCTGAAATTCGTGATAAGGGACTTGAATCTGGTTCAGTTGCTGCCTAAGTTGCTGCCTAAAAAAGTGTTTGGTTTTATAGCAAATGGCTTATTGTGTTCTCTGTTTTCATCAGGCGAAAGAGGAGTATTCCTTTGATATGTTAATGTACAGACTTTGGGTTTTCGTTGGCCGTATTCATTTAGTGTATAAATCAGTCTGATCAATGTCTTGTGCTTTATGAAAGGTGTACCTAAATTCAACTATAGGTAATTACGGGGTGTTCGTGAGGGCCTCTGGAAGAAAGTTTCAGTAAGGCTGGCTGTGGTATTTCTCTCAGTCTCCATAAAAGTGTTCCAAGAAGAACATTGGTACCATAAAATATGTTTTGTAAGGAACATGATTTTCTATTGTTATACTGATATTTTATGTGCTTTATGAATCTGTATTGTCAAGTCACTTGATGAAAGCTTTTTGTGTAGGATGCTGTTCTGTGGTGTACTGCTTGAGAAATGGTCTTCACAAATATTCCCCTGCTCTAAGGCCGTGCGTGTTCCGTTTCGTGCACGTTCCTCAAGTACTTCAGTTTGCTGAGCCTCAAATAGTGGCAAAATTCAGCTAGAACAAAGTAATTCCAAATTGTAGTGAGACAAATATTATACGCTATAATGTATTGTATAATATATTATAAAACAAATATATATTAT
>NW_010404008.1:14869-15131 GCF_000710305.1 Buceros rhinoceros silvestris | reverse complement strand
CTTCCCCGGGGGCAGCCCGCGTGTCTCGCCGCCTTCACCCTCCTGCCGCGCCGTTCTGCTTCCCCCTTGCTTCCTCCGGAGCGCAAAATTGCCCTGGGGCTCCCGTCTCTGTGCTTTACCTGTCCCTACGAGCTGGGCACCGAGTCCCCAAGCATCCCTTGGAGGGATGCTACTCAACCCCTTTCTCAGCAAGCCTAACTGCGTGCGGGTGGCAGATCAGTTACACATCGCTATACCAACAGTCCGTGTGAATTTAGTTTCC
>NW_010404008.1:0-14708 GCF_000710305.1 Buceros rhinoceros silvestris | reverse complement strand
TAAACAGGTGTTTGTGATAAAAACTCCTCGATATAAACAATTGTAAAGGCAACAAGTTTGTGAGAATCTTTTTCACTGTTTGTGGTTTTCCTATGAAAGATGGGATGACTTCATTAATGCAGATAATTCCCAAGACCAGTCTGATTAATTATTTCCTTGTATAGGACTATATCAAATGGTCTCCTCTGTTCTGGCACCAGTAAACAAAAACAATCAAATCATTTTGGGTGCATAAAGAGTTTGTAATTCACCTAGTTTGTTGCAGAATATGAAGTAAAGGGGAATAAACCCCCAAACTTCAGAACAGGCTGCCTTGATACGGGTGGTAATGTCTTCTCGCACTGCCCTGTGACTTTTTTTTGCCAGGGGAGCATCCGTACTGTCACAAATGAGGCAGCCTTCAAACAGTATTGCACCACTGAAACTGTTCTGGTGCTGCGCTAATTTATGTTTTTCTGCAATGTGCTTTAAACCGACTAGCATAAACTCATGGTTTTACGGGCAAGATGCAAAGCTTAAAATGCAAAGGATAGACTAATTCCAATTTAAAGATACCATCCTGAGCTGAGTCTTAAAAAAAAAAAATTACACTGACTGCTCATGCTCAACTCTGCCTTTTCAATGTATTCATTACTGAATGATGTTTAAAATAGGGGGGAAATAGCCTTCTATAAATATATATATGAGAGAGAAAAGATGCAAAGATTTTAAAAAGCATATATACTCAAGTTTCCACTTCCATTTAAGATCAGGGAACAGACATGTCTGAGCTACATTTTGACTGCATTAAAATTGGTTAGTTTGTACAAAGCGCCCAAAGTATAACCATGCTGAGACACGGACTAATTATGGACTAAAACCACACAGCATTTCATGTTTATCCTACGGATATATTACATAAAACAAATTACAGGTGAGACTCGGGGACTGTAACTAGAAGAAAGGCAGTGAAAACCTACAACATCAAGTATGTGCTTTCTAGAAGGAATTTGGGGAAGAAAAGACAACAAATTTCCACACAATCGTATTTTAATGGAAGATTTTCTTAAATATCCTCAGAAAGGTCACTGGTGTCAGCCTTCTATTTACAGTTCCAGAGAGGACGGCTCAAATACTTGCAGATGATATTCTGATGTTGTCTGGAAGGTACGAATATATCTGAGTTTGCTGAGTAAGCTCAAAGGGGAAGTGTAAACCTGTAAGGAAGTTTGTTTCTTGTCCTGCACTGGACTGCAGGTGGCAGCGGCTCAGGGCGACGTGCTACTTGGTCACACGGCAGATGAACACCGTCTGAGCCACTGCTTCTGCCACAGGCTGCGGAGCCACATCGGAGGCTTCGGAAGGGCTGGTTTCCTTGCATGTGAGCAGAGCATCTTGTAGCAGGTTCTGTGATCTCCATTCTGTGCAGGATTGCACCACGGGTAAAACGGGTTTTTAAAAGAGCAGAAGAAGCTTTTGTGCACTCCTCTGGCTTCTAGTGAGCCCTTGTGATTGTGCAGTTCTCCCACATTATTTTTCTTAGCTGGTCAGTTGATACTTGTTGACTACCTTTTGTTAGAGGAAGGGTACAAGAAAGCACTTGATCCATCTGTGCTCAGGAACCGGGCCAGTGCTCCCAGTATGTGTCTCAAAGTAACTTTGATTAAAGATTTGCATGACCTTTAGGATCTTTTCAGGATCTTGAAACACTGACAAAGGGAGCAAGAAATTTCTGTCATTTGTGTGACACAGAAAAGGTCATCAGTATCTTTCTCTGTTCTGTTCCAACATGGTCATATGCTTGATTTAAGGTAACTTTTTGAGTCTTCCAGCAGGCAGCTCAAGAACCGCTGCAGCTACTCGCAATCCTGCTAAAATCAGCAGTAGCAAAAAATTCAGAAGATACTCTCACCATGCTGCTACTTTGCAAAATCATTATCAGGCACAGAAGCAATTTTCTGGAGTGCAGTAAAGCAATCCAGGCTCCTTGCTGTCAGATGTCAAGTAAGTGACTTTAACAAACATTTTGCCAGAAAGGGGTGAATGTATGCTTTCTACCCCTGACAAGCCTTATTGTAATTTTTTAATGGCATGCTACATGGTGTAAAACACTGTATAGGATTACCTTTAAACTAGTGCGTGTTTTGTGGCTGACTATGGCTGGGCAAAGTAAGGAAGGCATGGAAAAATGCAAGATAAAAGGAACAGGTTAGAAATAGGTCAGCAGAACTTTGTCTTTCACAGAAACAGACCTAAACTGTCTTGCAGTGTGGACACTAGGCAAGTGCAGAATACAGTGATGGTGACGACGTTAACAAGTGCGTATACAAACATTATGTCTGAAGAACAGAGAATACTGAGAATTTCCCGTAAGATTTGCAAAGGTACAAAAAGCCAGACAAGAGAGAGCTGGCTGCTCCCAGTGAAGAGGCTAAAAGCAAGCCGTTGCACAGATTCACGGGAATAGCTGAGGATATAGAGGAAGATTAGTGCAAACACTGAGCGGATAAAATCTTTGAGGCAAGTAATGGTAGGACGTGAGGGAAATCTTAGAGGGGTGTCCTGGTTTGAGCTCTCTCTTTTTCCGACACCGGACGCCAGTGCGAGCAGCGGCACTCTCCTCTGGACTCCGGATGGCTTGGCCCCTGCGGACCTGCCTGTCTAGCTCTGCCTTCCAGCTGCCTGTTCCTGCCTCGCTGCCGACGCTGCTTTTCACTGTTTCTCGTCCCGGGGCTATTTTGCTCCCCTGCAGTTTCGGTAAGCCGCTGCCGCTGGGACCAGCCGGGAAAACCCCCCTCGCTGCCGTTGCTGCGGAACCTGCCGCTTTCAGAGCCTCTCTACCCTGCGCGTCCAGGAGCTTCCTGCTGCTTTTCGCCGACAACGCTCTTGCTTCACTTCAATCCACGATAGACTGGTAAAATCGTGTTGGTTTGGGTCTTCCCACGTGGCGCCCCGGCTTTGTACTTGCCACGGTTCCCCTTTCCTGCGCCACGTGGCCAATCACCCGGTTTTAACCATCACCTCTCCATTTCCTACAAAACCCCCAATATCTTACTGGTTTTCATTTTGTATTTAATATCTTTCTGTTTGTTGTGTTATTAAAGTTTGTTTCAGTTTTCCAAAAGAGCATTTTAGAGGTCTCACGAATTCTTTTCTCCCTCTCCCTATTTCTGCTGGAATAGGGGAAGGTATTATCGTTACCGGACCTTGGCTCAACCTCGGCCAAACCGGTGACATGTTTTCTGGACAATTCCCCCAAATGAAGCAGCTGCTGAAAGGCTGACGTTTGACGTTCCTGTAGCCTCTCAGTCACAGGCTAGCTTGGGGCTAATCTACATGCCCAGTATATTTCACTCACACTTTACATTAAACTTCCACTTATAAGTGAGTTTAAAAGGATTAATTGATTAGTAATTGATTAATTAAATAATTAATTGATTGGTTAGTATGAGTAACAAACAGATTGAATAAATAGCAACATGTACCTAATTACAAGCACACTCTTGGAACATGTTAGCGACAGTTATAAACAATCTACTCAATGATACTCAGTGAAGGGATAAATGTTTTATCAAGTTTCTAGAGTTTAATACAGAGCATGACTACAGTTTTAAATCTCAGTGACTAGCCTCTTAGAAGATGATTATGTGTCCTTCGGCTTTGCTTCTTCTTTGGAGATGAGTGCTGCTACTTTTGACTTAGAATAACTGTGATAAAGTCAAACTCCCCGTTTCTCACTGGTGACACTATGCACATGACTGAGGATCAGATTTAACACAAGAGACTGTCATCATGCTTGTTTAAAGGTAAATGGACAGCATCAGCTCTGTATGGCACATGACAGTTCTTCAGTGAACTGGCCCAAAGAAAATGCCAGGCTCCAATAATACTTGTGATCTGGATGGAAATAAGGAAGTCTGCTTGCATTTAGATTTAGTTTGAAGTGCTGTTTTCAAGTCATTGTGAAATGAACTGCAATAGGGATAAGGACTTGCTCTGAACTGCCCGTTCACTCTGAAATTAATTTTAACAGTCCAGGCAGTGCTGGATAGACACATAACTTCTGCACAATTTAAGAGAGAAGCATTTTAGCCCAGGCGCTAAAGAAATGTTATCATTTTATATGAAAGCTGCTAATTTCTGACAAAAGCACACGAATGTTAATTGGATGGATGTCATTAAGCAGGTGGTCATACGAATGAAATACTTTACAATTTCAGTTCAAGTGGACATTCTCTCACAACCAATTGGCTCCTCTCTTTGTAATCAGCAAGTGTTCCATAACTCATGATACAAAGATGGGCAAGAACAAATCAGAGTTCTTTTCACCATGATTGCTTACAAAGAGTTAGAAAGTGGCTTGCAAGAGCTCAGCCAAAAATGTTTCTGTGAAATCTAAGTGAAGTCAGTTTGCCTGCTTTTATTTCTAACTTAGAAGCATTCGGAACAGAACTGTTTTCTGTCAGCCCAGGGCAGTTCTGTGCCTTTCAGCACAAACGTCTGCCTTCTAGGAGAAAAGTTACAGCATACGTGCCCTCAAAAGATAGGTACACAGAATGGTCGGTGCATGGGTCATTACAGGGGATACCAGGGGTTTGGGACTGAGGATCCGGATCTCCCGGATTTCCAGGGAACTCACTCTGGTGAACTTTTGACTAGTGATGCAAACGCATTTGCAATTGCTTAAAAATGGCCCCGAGGGCATTCAAATCAGAGTATGATTTCCTATGAATGGGCCTGTGGTGACTAGACGAAAAGCCAAACCACTATTTATAAAGTAGAAAACCCAGGTATCATGTTTTTCTTTCTCTGTCTGTATTATTTCACAAATAAGATAGTCCACTGAGCTTGAGAAACTTGGTGTGAGCCTACTGGATGACTTTGACAAATCACTTCCATATTATGTACCAAGTCTTTCTAGCTGTAAAATAATACTGACCTCATTTGCAAAGCACTTTGAGAATTACCAATCAGCATGGTTATAGTTGATATCTGTTCTCATTTACTTCATTACAGAAGTGCGACAGCATTTAATTGGATAATAAAGTTTGCCTAACATTTTATACTGAAATGCACAATATTCCTTTTTACCCTGGGTTTTAAGAGCTTTTTGGCACAAGCCTATAATCTAGGGGACAGTAAGTCAGGAATGAAGAAGAACTGATTGTAATTAATTTTTCTGAAGCATGACTAAATAGTGTTTAAAAGGAGATGAACCAACTTCCTGGAAAAGGCTTTTCAGAGTGACAAGCAGATACAGCTTCAAAGCTTTGTCCGTTCATAGGGGTTCTGCTAGAAATGAGGTTTAATTCATGACTGAAAAGAAAAGAAATAATCACATCCCTGAGGTGCTATTAGAAATCTCAGGAACGATGCAGCTATCGTAGCGTGAAAATCCTTCTGGTGGTAGGTAGAGTTACATGTATTTGGGGAACAGACGTAGGTCATGCAGCTAAAGACCTTCTTCTTCATACAAACTAAGTCTGCATTTCACAGTACCTAAGAATGCGGTGACTCAGGATTTTACAAATGAAAAAGAGAAAAGACATTTGTGCCAGAACTCTGAAATCTTTCAGCATATCTAACATATCTAACCTCTCTTTTACTAACTAAAGGAATCAAATACGCAAAACTTTACTCAGAAACATGGACAAGCTTTGTTATGATGACTTTCATGTTTATACTTTCATGTATTTTCTATAATCAGTGCTTTCCTTATTCCAGTACATGTGGACTGGTTCAATGACTCACCCCTAAACTATAACTAAGGAGTATTTACATTTCAAGAATAGAAAAGGAAGGAAATGCTGAATTTCTGGCACAATCACGGAAGGTAATTCAAGACAGTTTAGCAGGCCAATAAAAATAAGCTTTCTTTGCACAGTGTAGGACCAGATCCTGGATAGATGTTGGCATAGGCTGGAAAATAAGAACTGCATTCAGCAATGTGTGTAAGTGCATGTATTCTGCTAAGGTCACCAGAGCTTAAGGACCCTGCTAAAAATTAAGGCCATGCTTGCTTAACAGTTTTGCTGAGTCGGGTTTTAAAAAGGCAAACCTAGAGTCTCTCAAGCAAAAGCAAATTGCTTTAAAGCTATTGTAGATAAATAAATTTTCTGCTATAGAGGGCCACATAGTTGCCGTGGTTCAGAAAAATGTTGGCTCACACAAGGAAACCCGGTCTAGCAGCAACAGTACCTATTTGAGAAGAGAACTTCAATTAGTTTTAAAATAGTGGAAATAAATGCTAGATTGACATTGTACCTGGGCAGGGCCTGGCTTTTGCACCCATCTTTCCCAGGTAATCAGATGAGCAGCGAGGCCTTTCCCCAACTGATTAAGGAAGTTAATAAAGCATAAAACACACAGAAGATCTGCCCTGCCACTGTGTTGGGGGAGAGGTTACCATAACCTGAAAAAAAGAAAAAACAGCTACCCGTAAAGGCTTTATAGTCAGGCTGCAGGCCATCACGGGAAGTTGCCAGGCTTGAAAGCTCAACTACCCTAAGCTTCAGGAACCTGTGAGCCTACAGTTAACATGAAAAATAACACTCTTTTAAAGAGTATTGTAATTTTCTGTAGTTCTCTGATTTTGTGGTGAGTACAACTGACCGCTTCAAATGTGCAAAAGATGTGCACTACAAAATGTCATTGCACATACCAAGTAGGCACTCAGCTTTTTTTTGTGGGTGTAATATAACAGGTATAATTGGAAACCAATAAAAAACTGTAACCCAAAGTAGTCAAGATTGTCTTGCAGGTGTATTCTGTCCACCAATTGCATATTTCTGGGGGCTTTATAGGGTGGCTGGGAGAAGCCTGGCTTCATAAGGAGATTACCTCACCTATAGTGGTGAGACCAATTCCTGCAAAAAAAGGGAGGAGTTGCTGAAGTCCCAGTTACTGGGATTTGTAGAGTTTCTTTCTGGATTGACCCCTTTTTCGCATGCTTCCATGAAGACCTGAAGCAGAAGAGGTCAAAGAAGCAAATATGAGCAACCCATTAGAGTAAATAAGGAAGGATGTCAGTAAAAAATAGAGAAATAAATATTGCTTTCCATCTTGAGCAAGGAGAGCAATAAACAGTGTAGACAAAAGGGCTGAGTTTGACTAAAACGGTTTTGTGTTGATATGGCAAAACTTGGAAATAGAGTTGGCCAGGAACTTGAACTCTTGTCACTGGAGAACTGGCCATTGAAGTAGAATAGTTCCCATAATTCGTCGAAGGCTAAGAGGAAGGGAGTGTAGAGAGCCCCCGAGTAATCAAATTGGGAAAAGAAAGTAAAGTTATGCTAATAAAAAATTAAGGCAGTTCCTCTTCTCTCCTGCCCTAGTCTAGTCATCTTATTCCAGTTTTCATTTGGGCATGTGTAAACGTATGGTTATGTCTGTAGGGAGAAGCTAACATCTGTGTCCTCCGTGTAACTACTAGTGAGGATGAATTACTACTTTAGTCTATGACTTCTCAGTTGCTTTCAATAAATATTAAGCTTCTCCTAGTCGGAAAAATCAACTAATGAAATATTCTCTGCTATTCCAGATGGCTCTTACCAGATGTCCAAAACTACTACATGCAAAAGAAATGTTGCTCCTGTTTGTGCATCAAGTATCTTGTTAGTTGTCTTAGTGACGATTGTGTTCCTTTGCTCTCTCCAAGGATTTCTTCGAAAGAGACTGGTTACCCTCTGCTCAGTGGCTGTGGTTTCAAGAATCCCCTCATTTGTTTCATACCGATTTTGAGGCCCAGGTCACAGCCTTCACCATTTTGGCAAATGCCTGAAGGAATTACTTGTTCATCTCTTCTAGGGACTTTTGTATGATGCAAGACATGAGCATGATCCAACATCAGCCCCAGCTTTAGTTGGTTCCAGGCATGTGAGACCAAAGAAGATATTCTCTTGAATCAACTGTTGACCACTGTTCAAAGGATTGCTTATCTGATGAACACACCCACCACAAGGTGTCTGATTTTGCAGTATTAGTTGATCTTTGCTGGTGGATTGAGTATCTAAGTTTAACAGGCAATGTTATTGCTTCAGCACAGAAATCCTACAGCACTGGTTAGGTCCATCATTTATGGCTGCTGGCCATCATTATACGTAATCTCATGATTGAACCAGCAGCAGCATTTCTTTTCAGTATGACAAAGAACTTTACATTATCCATTAAAAGTCTGTGACTAGAATGGGAAGAATTCGACACATCAATTTATCCAGAGTTGACTATTTTATTTGCTGGTTAAAAGGAACACACAGAATCTATTAAGGTGTGAGTCCTTCAAAATGTCTAAAATAATCACAGATTTAATTCATCCCTGTAAGGAACACTTGTCAGTTCGATCCATTTCAGTGCACAGGAGTTCAGAGGATTTTCACGCTACGATAGCTGCATCGTTCCTGAGATTTCTAATAGCACCTCAGGGATGTGATTATTTCTTTTCTTTTCAGTCATGAATTAAACCTCATTTCTAGCAGAACTCCTATGAACAGACAAAGCTTTGAAGCTGTATCTGCTTGTCACTCTGAAAAGCCTTTTCCAGGAAGTTGGTTCATCTCCTTTTAAACACTATTTAGTCATGCTTCAGCTGCAATTGGTCCTGTAAGTGGGTCTCTGCCTGCTTCTCCAGCAGCTGGAACACCACAGTGCCCAGAAGGAGGTAAAGGAGATACCACAGTAACAGCACTGGTGTCCAGCTGATCTGTGGTTGTGTATGATGAGGAGTAGCATACTGGTTTTCTCTGCTGCTGCCAGTCTCTGCTCAGTTCTTAATAGGTTTCTGTCCCAAGACGTGCTACCCAGGACACCCAGGAATCACCCCCCCATATTCTCAGCTACTGCCCTGGAGAATTTTTATCAGAACATCAGGCCAATACGACATGAGACTAACAGGCAAATTTTATCCCTCCACATCTTCTCTCTATCCAAAAGGAGAACATCTATGGCTTAATAAGAATGTGAATCATCGTGTTTTTCTCCTATTAATAAATTCATCCGAAGATCTCAGTCAAAGGAATGAAGCCTGACACAAGCCCTCTCAGATTGTACCGTTTTCTAGGCTGGGAAGCTGAGGTACAAGTGTGGTTAGTCAGGTTCATATGAATATAGCCATGGATAGACTCCTAAAATCTTGACAAGTAAAGCCTTACTCTAAACACTAGACTTCTTTATAGGAAAACAGTATAAACTCTGTAACGACAGCAGACTCCCTAGAACAAAGCAGAATATGGAGCTGAATAAATGGAAACGTCAATAGCTGCTGTCTGTACCATACAAACATTGCTGGCACCAGTGAAAGCAGCATGATGAAGCTTGAAAACATCCTGAATTCAGCCTGGTCACAAGATAGGGCTTCTTTTTCTTTTCTATCCCTAATAAGATCAGTCTCCTCATTGCCTGGCCTGCTGCTCCTGAATTTTTTTCGCTCATGCCTGCTGCTTTCAGTCTCCATTTGCCCTTTTAATCCAAATGCACAAGAGGAAAGGAGGCCTTAAGGTTAATTGTTAGCTAAAAAAAGTATCAGAGGTTCACTCATGGGAGCCTTAATGGTTATCATGCACTGGAAAGCAGCTGGACTTTCATATTTTTCTGTAGGGAGAGCTTTACGGCTAATGTCACCTGTGCCACACTGCTTCTGAGAGAAAACACAAACACAGAGCAAGAAGGCCACATGGCTGGGGCTGCAATTTTGTTATTAAACTCCCCTCCCATTATTCTGGATACAGATCTGCCTCTTTCGCTTAGTATACAGATTTCTTTTCACCTACCTTCAAACAAGATGTAATGCTCAGAGAAAAAGACTGAAGAAAAAAGTTTCATTCATATCCCTAGCTGGGAAAACCTCTGTGTTTGCTATCTGAACCGTGCTCCCAGCCTAGGGCCAGCTATTTCCACCCAGAAGAGGATGACTGACTGCCAGCAGAAGGCCACTTGCCACTCTGAAAAGTGGAAAGTATCCTGGAGAACTCCCAGAAGAACACTTGGTCTTTGTCTGGGACAACTCTGTTGCTGTGGCTGGAGACAGAAAGACTTCAGTAGAGAAGTGCAACATGCAGGGACGCGGCGCCTTGGCGCTCTGGCACTTCTGTCCAGCTGAAGTGAAATGTCTGGGATATAAAAGCTATAGTGGCATTGATATTACCGAGCACTATAATAACACTAGGAAGCAAACGGATCTGAAGCAACCGAGATGTGTAACCTATCATTGACGGAAGGCCTTCTCCTGGTCTGTGCTAAGGATGACAATTACTTTCTAAGTATCTAACAAGAACTTCTCTCTTGTGTTTGGCTTCCCTAATTAAAAGGTACAGCTTGTTGTTCCATGCCCCGAGAAATGTTACGGGTACACAAGCCTGGGATGTTGCCTTACACTAGCAGGGCTGTCTCTAGGGAGAGATCCAGGTGTTTGCTGGGTGGTAGTTTATAGGATTTACGTCTACCAGTCCAAGAGAATGCTAGCCTACTGGTTTTCTGGGCTGAGGAAAATCCCCACAGTTGAAGCAGGCATCACAATTAAGGGTATGAAACTATTAATTAAGTTATAAACAAACAAACGCAGCTCCAGACCTCTTTTACTTCCCCTTCTGTTTTGTTCGATTCAACAAAGCATTCCATCTGCCAAACTTCGCAGTCTAAAATTATGCCCTAAGAAGAAGTGCCGGCTTAGGCTTACTTCTAGGATCTTAATTTTCTGAGGGTTTTGCAAATGGAATCACTAAAATTGTCGAGGTGTGTTTATTTCTATATTTCAGGTATTCCTACTTAAAGTACTTCAACATTGGAGGTGTATCTTACTTGGTTGGTCCAGTGAAGTGATTTCTAATCAACTTCCAAGGAGGTGTCATCTTTACCACGACTACTATTTGAAAAGCATTAAAAAACAGAAAAGGTAAAAAAAAAGAATTAATGGGTAATATATAAGAAACAGCTGGAGATAACTCAAAAGATACATGGAATATGTGGTAAGAAGTGTCCTGAGACTGATACGGAAAGCAGTGGTTCTGCAGAAAGGCATGAAAAATAAAAAAAAATCAGTTGTATGTGCACAAGAAAATGCAGAGTAAATATCCAGTTAGAGATGAATCACTTCAGAGCTGAATGACCTTACAGATAATTGCACAGGCAAAACCATGAAGCACATGGTTAAGAAAATATTTTCATAAACACGCACAGTTCCATACAGGTGAACAGAGTAATGTTCTCTGAAAATGTGGAAGGCAGCAGTCCATAAGCAGTTGATGCTGCCATATTCACTCCCATGGAAAAGCTACAAAAATATGTACCTATAGATTTCAAGATACACAAATCATCAATATTTCATTTGCAAAGGGCTTTTTCCTTTACCGTCACGTTGCAACAGGCAAATAGAATGAAACAAGATTCTGAAAAAAAACTGAAAAAAGAAACTCATATATATATATTTGGAAGTGAAAAGACTAAGGTTTCTGAGTTCTGACCCTGGAGGAGGGAGCTTAGCATGGCTTACCACATCGGCAATGGCATTTGGCTTCCAGGGAAAAAGGCGTTATACGCAATATGCTGAAATAATACTAGCAGATCCCTTTTGATGGTTGGATGACAATGCACACTGTCTAATCCAAGTTCTCTTGTTGCTTCTTAAATGTTATTCTGATTAAAAAAACCCAAAATTTGAGTTCACAAACATTAGAAATAAAAAATTGCTGAAACCAAAACCTTCTCGAGAGCAGATGAACTTGGAAGTTGACTGTTGCTTAGAGGTCTCGCTGTTCCAGTGCTGCCTGCCAATGTTAAACACAAGAGTGCATTTGGTCTCAAAACTAAGGAACGAATTCTCAAAAAACATGTTTTGAATCCAGAGCTGAACATGGCCTCCATGATTATTCATACACTGACCGTATCTTCCTCCCTCAGTGCTATTGCAACACAACCGACCCAGCAGGACTCTGCTTCTCCCAGAGAAAATCTGAGCTCTTCTGGAAAGGGCAGATACCAAAATGACATCCTGGACTACAATCAAGAGAGAGGATCACTTCACGTGTATGACCTGAAGCAAATAGAAGGATTCAGGGCTCTCCAACTGCTTAATCTATTGGTGTTACAGACCCTAACAACTCTTAAACACAGATACTAGTAAGAGATAGGCCAAAAATAACTGACAACGTTTCCTCTATTTCAAAAGCCAGAAGAAATATCACTGTGATCAGCATAAGTTACATAGGCACAAATAAGCTTTTTCTAAAACAAGTAATTAAATGGTTGAAATATACCTTGGCTGATCCTGTCATCCTCAAACTTCTGATGAAGACTGAATTTTTGGGCTAGTTTTTCTGAAAGAAATGTCTCTGCACAGAACTAGACGGCAAACTGGATGCAAAGATCCAGGGACCGATTCTTCGACAGGGTATGCATTCCGCCTGAACAGTTTGTACACAGAATTAGTGAATTGTTTGGAATTTGCTTTGCTCCTTGAATGACTTTCAAGGCCTGCACTTCAGAGGACAGTTAAGGAAATTATTTCAGAACCATGTGAAATATAAATAACAGTAACATTGCATTTCTTTAGGCATGACACTGCCATCTAGCTGTTTTCTACCTCTGATTTTGTTCTCACTCCGAATTTAAGCCAATCATTTTGACTTCTTGATTTACACTCACATAGGTGAAAACATGATGCATTTTCAGATAAATTTATAAAGAGTTCCAAGATCTCAATAGTATTTTTCTCAGACAGATTCAATGAATAAGAAGTTTCCTTGAATTCTGTAGTTGCTGTATTGGAGGTAGACCTTGATGTTTCTGCTCTTTATCTGTATAAATGCATTTGGGTAAACCCACTCTTGGCCCGCAAATACAATGTTTGTTTAGTTCACTGTTTCTGACAAAGGAAGCACCTCAGCTGCTCCCCAAAAACGAACAGAAGGTAATCTTTAAAAAACCTCAGGTGCACCCTCTACTATTTCCCTCAAGGGAAAACAAAGCTTTGGTCAAAAGTCTTCAATTTTAATGTGGCAGTATGGATAGTATCTATTATAAATACCTACTTTACATTGATTGCCTTACTGGTGATATTTCAAAGCAAACATTGCAGGAAGTGAAACAGAAAAAAAACTAGAAAAAAATCATTTAACATTGATTTAAACAACAATAAAAGTGATTCATATGAAATAAACTAAAAACAGAAGTTTGATTGTTCTGGTTATTAAAAACTGAGTTTAAAATGACAAAAAAATTCTATATTGAGATACCAAACATGCTGTAAGTAACTAGGCATTCCCAGGTTTTCATCTTACTGGCATCTATATTCACCAGCTATATATTTGGTGCAGGCAACATTTACAAGATCTTAACACTTTATTATGTTGAAGTGTTCTCAGTTTATACTATTGACATGGAACACTTGCACCCTATGATTGATTAAACAAGGCAAGAACAATAAAATCTTTTGCTGGGAAGATATTACAATATATACTTGGACTGTTACATGTGTGAACCTCATTATTCCTTCAAAGCCTCTTTCATAAAACAGTGAAAGGAGTGGAAAAGGGGAGATGGAATTAGCCACGTCCATCTTCCAAGAAGAGAAACTCAACGTAAGATAGTGTTATTTTCCCCTTGGAGCTCTCTGGAAGGCTGCAGTGGCCAGGAAGTGATGAAAATAGAGACAAATGGCCAAGCTAAAACCTAGTGCGCTCAACGTTTTCACTAGTTTGTTCCCTGTCAGATTCAGCATAAATGAGAACAGACCCTTTGGCTTTTATTATAAAGTCTGACCCTCCCAGAAGCCATGTTGCTGTAGGAGACCAGCAGATGTCTACTCCTGAAATAAAGTATATTGAAGGATTGGAAACGCCTGGAAATAAGCGATGAGATGATCCACAATGTCTGGCATAAATTAATCGTGGAAATACCTTTATGGTGTCTATCACTGTAGAGCTGCTTCTCCAGGAGATCTCCAGGAAAAACAGATACTTGGATTTATTCTGGTTAGAGATACTACATACATTATATTTACTGTATAAATATTTAACCAACCAGCAGCTAGGTATCACAGTGAATAGACGTGAGTCAGATATGCAAGAGAATCTTTATGCTTAGCAATGCTGTTTTACAAGTGGCTTAGGCAAGTGTCAAGACCATTATAAATGTGGGCCTCTGTTTCTTCAGTCCGGTAAATGCTTGGGTTATTTCAAATTAATTCAGATTATTGTATGAAGATAGATTATTTAAACAAGTAACTTTGTTTATCTGTGGCCAAGCAAACTTTCTTGAAGCAATAAATGCCTTCGTGAAGGCAAAAAGGCTTAGAGAGGAAACCCAATAGCCTTCCAATGCCTGTGAGAAGTCCAACAAGAAGATGGAGCCGGGCTTTTGACAGTGTGGTTTATGAGAGGAAGAGACACAACGGGCTAAAAAATTCAGGCTAGACATAAGGAAAAATTTTTTCATGATGAGGACAGCCAAGCATTGGAACAGATTACTTTTAGAATGGATATGCAGTCTCCGTCCTTGGAGGGTTTCAAGACCAGACTGAATAAAGTCCTCAGAAGTTTGGTTTGATCTAACGGCTGATGCTGTTTTGAGCATGTCCCAGTCTAAGAGACTGTCCTCCAGTTCAGAAGGTTTGTTTGAAACTGACCAGTTGGAATATTCCTTCCCATCTCACCTCCAGCGCACCTCATAGGTTGTTAAAGCTTCTCGCAGGCACTTCTGTTCTCTTGTGAGCGTTCCTGTCCCTTTAAGACGCTTGTCAC
>NW_010404007.1:106609-110926 GCF_000710305.1 Buceros rhinoceros silvestris | reverse complement strand
GAGATGATGCTACCCAGGTAGCTGAACTGCTCTTAATTGCTGTGGGATTTAAATATTTTCTGGTCTTCTACACACAAACTATTTAGGGCTGCGTTGGTTAAATAAAACTGTTACTGGGTAGTTAAACACTAAGAATTACGTGAAAACTATTTGTGTAGCAAAGTCAGTTTTTCTCCTATCTTGGTAGTTGATTTGGCAGAGATAGAAAAAAAGAAAAGGAATTGCAGTTTTTTTGAAGGGCAAAGTCTGGAAGTGCATTGGCATTTGCTTTTCCTGTGCCAGGTCACTGAGATATAGGCAGATATATTTGATCCTCTGTGGTACCTGGAAAGGAACACTCATCTGGCAACTCAGACAGAAACCAAAAGCTTGGCCTGATTTCACTCTTACCAACCTAGGTCAACAAATATTTACATCTAACTTTGAGCTACAACCCCAGCTCTTTCCAGAGATCGTTAGGCTAAAAACTCCAGCCTTACCTTCCTATCACTTACATAAGAAAGGAAAATTGGTCATCGGTTCACTTAAACATTACTGGGGACCCCCTTCAGCAGGTCTTGATTTGTGCTTATATTTTGAATAGACCCATTAATTACAAAGGGTGTAAAATAAAGCATTTGTGTAAGGCTTTGTTAGAACAAGGCCAGTAATATTTCACATGCCAAGTCAAGATGTTTAAATTTTTAACAAAAATAAAAACTTCAGTACCACCTTTTAAAAAACATTCTTCAGAGAGTATGGATAAAGAGGCCAGCAACTTCTACGGGGCAAAAGACTGTGCTAGCAAATTATGTCCCTGTTGAGTTGAAGATATCAAAAAATAAAGATTTTGCAGATGCTGCAACAACTGCCATTCTGCTCTATCAAAAATACGTATGTTGTCACAAAATTTAAATCTGGGTTTATTTTCTACCAACTAACATCTCTTTGAATTCCATTAAATAATCATTGCTGGTGAAGCATCTGTGAAGACACAAGTTTAAACATTTGAGACTTCTCTTTACTTTCTCTTTCATAATCTAAAGTTAACAAGCTTTCTATAGCTTTTACTGCAGATTTTATTTAAGTTAGTATATTATCTATCAATGCCTTTCCTGCACTGACTTTAATCTTTCACCATGCTTTTTGAAGAGTGGATGCTAGACCATTACTTTACTATTCTCAATAGCAGTTTTAGCCATTCAGTATCTTTTATAGGATTTTTTCCTAATTCTATGTCCTCTAATTCTATGGATTATTATTCTTTTCCTCAAGTAATTGTCCAGAGTTATCATCTCTCAGCTTACAATAACCATTCTGAAGGATATCCCATATTCTTCTGCATGAAGTGGCTTGTCCCTTTGCAAGGTATTACTGTGCAGTTTGAAATAGAAAAGTGTAAAGTAGCTAACAATGAATTAAGTAATCACCTATGGGATCTGAAAATTAGCAGCTCCAAATAAGATAGGAAACTTCAGAAGTACATAAACCTCTGATTTTCTGAGAGATGCACTCAATTTTCTTATAGCTATCTGTAAAAGATTGAGTAGACAGACCCTTTGAAATATTTGTTAGGGTAGCATTCAATAGATAAACAAAGAAGAATTATTTTGGTTTTCTACACTGAAGTGCTTTAAAAACTGGGCCTATTAATATTCTCAAAGGGGATTTATTGCTTACTTTTTTCATCTTCTAATTCAGGTTTTTTTCATATATGATGCTATAAAAGGAACAATAACTGACAAAGGTATTAAATAAAAACCTTGCGATCTGGTAAAAACTTGCTATTACCTGGAACAGTAGGAGACCGGAGCATTTAAATACATTTTGGATTGGTTCCCTCATGCTCCGACTAATCTGTTAGAAATGACCAATCTTTTAAAATTGTGGGTACTATGGTAACTGGCTATTTCAAGGTGTCATGGAGACAGAGTACTCTTCTCCTAAGATGCCAGACTATTTGAGTCTGCTGCGAAAAGGCACAGAAGAGGATTTTTGTTATCTTCTAAATGCAACTACATATAAGTGATGATTTACACAATGGTAGCATGATGCTGGTGTTTTTAACACACCTTTTTAAAAACTACAAGATTAAAATTAAAGTGAAATAAATGCAGTTCTTCTCACACAATCCCACAATTAAATCTCTTGTGTAGAATGAACAGAATTTTCTTGGCTGACTGTAAAAAAAAAAACCCAACCCAAAACTGTCATTTTCTTTAGTGAATGAGAAAATATCAACATGCTCTGAGATTAATTTCTGTTATTAGTATAAAATTTAACAGATTCACTACATGATGGTTC
This sequence comes from Buceros rhinoceros silvestris, assembly GCF_000710305.1. Classification (NCBI taxonomy): domain Eukaryota; kingdom Metazoa; phylum Chordata; class Aves; order Bucerotiformes; family Bucerotidae; genus Buceros; species Buceros rhinoceros. The sequence continues at coordinate 108,643 of NW_010404007.1, read as the reverse complement.
CTACTTAATCCTGATGTGTAGTTTGGGTACATCCTTGTGACCAATCAAGAAAAGATTTTTAAACTAAAAGTTATTCTGTTGTTTTGGGTTTGATTTGAACTAGATTTAATTTAGACGATTTTTTCTTAATTTATTGTCTCCAAATTACCATGCCAATAAATATTTTATTCTTCCAAAGAGAATCATAAATTTTGCCTTCTTACACCTTTTTTTTTTTTTTTTTTTTACATCAGCTGTAAGAATCACAACTCTGGTACCCAGAAAGTTTGTGTCACAGCTGTAAGATAGATCTCTTTAAAACAAAACACACTTAAAATTTTTCTCCTTTTTCCCCTTTTTTTTTTTTTTTTTTTACATCAGCTGTAAGAATCACAACTCTGGTACCCAGAAAGTTTGTGTCACAGCTGTAAGATAGATCTCTTTAAAACAAAACACACTCCCTGATAACTGACACTGCAACTTATGGCACAATTTTGTCAGTGCTGTTTTGAAGAATGCTTTCTGTTATTTTAATGATGACATACAGTTGTCCCTAACTCGAGCATTAGTGTCACACACACTTGGATTGCACAAATAACATTTTCCTGTTTCTTGCTGAATTTGTTTGCCTGAACCACACTCCTACCAATTTCTCTACCTCCTTTATCTCCAAGCAGTTATTCTTCTTTTCCTTTTTCTTCCTCCCATGCATCACTGAATAAATACTTATTTTAAGTGGCACCTTAATTTCCAGTCACATTTCTAAAGAAAGTTTCATTTCATTCTCTTAATTATATTGATTAGGTCCTTATTCTGTCTTTTTTTTTTTTTTTGTCATATGCCTATTTTCAGAAAGAATGTATTTAATGTTTTTCTGACCACTGAATCTTTCTCATCTCTAAGGTTAGAAGTCTTACAAACTTAACTAACTGATGCCCAGGCTACTGCCTTTGAAACCTAATTTTTATACTTGAGATCACTTCCTCTTTTCCAGCTTCCAGTACCTATACCATAGATATTCATATAATGTCTAATCTTTTTCAGATAATTACTCTATGTGAACTAAGCTGAAATCTGAACACAAGTACAAAGCTCTTCATCTTGCTCAAGCCTTCCCCTTCCATCGCTGCTGGGATTTTCCTCTAATAAATCTTGCTGGTCTTTGAAAATGTGGTTGCAAATTTATATAAAATTTATTTTGTTACATTGCGTAACTTTTCAGCTAAAGAAGTAATCAAAACTCCACTATCTTCAGAACTCCGGTTGCTTATCTACCTGTCACCATGTTGTACATATAATACTATACAGACTGCCACTACAGCTGATTGTATGGCGCTTGATCCTGCCACTTTTATCATTGCATTCTGATTGCAATAAAGCTCATGCGTTGACTAAATCCCATCTCAAACATTGTCAGGCATAACCTGTCAAGTCCCATCAAATCCCAACTGGCTTGGTGAAGATAAAAAATAAATATTGAATGATTGCCCAAATTATTGAGTGAAGTTCCTTACGATCCTACTGTTTTTCACTTGTTCTGTTTCCCGTTATTCATACTCAGCTGGTATTCGCTGGGTTTTTGTTTGAATTCTTTCAACATGGTTCTACACACATTAACACTGGGGAAATAAATGATCACCTTTTCCAATCTTTTTTAATTTGTATTAGTAAGGTTATTTTTTCCCTTGTCCTAGTACTGTCCTGTATCTGACACATCAAATGAATCCCTGTATTTGCATGCAGAGTCAGGAGGTCCATTATTTATAGAATTATCTCAATAGGAACCATTTTTGTCCTTTGTTGGTCTTTTTACTCATGAATGCTGTTTCAGATTTTAAATATACTGGTCCACTTTCTACATTATAGAGAAGAAAATCAATGGTGAATATAATCTAATATTAAAATTTTATTTTCACTTCTCACTATTTTCTCTGGAAAGAAATAATATCGCTTTAACTCTCCTTCCTAGACGAGAACAAGATTTTTAAATACCATTCTTGTAAATTGTAGTACTCCACTCTGCCATTCCTTCTTTTATTTCCTCACTTTTCCTCA
>NW_010404007.1:87071-106475 GCF_000710305.1 Buceros rhinoceros silvestris | reverse complement strand
TCCCTACTCCCCTGCTCCCATCCCCCCATCTCCATCATAACTGGTACATAGAAAAGATATTTTTACAGCTTGTGATACTGCAGTCACTTCACCTTCTGAAAAGTGCACTGCAATATTTTCCCTGCTGCATGTTCCAAAGGACAACCGCAGAGAACAGGATCTGTCAGGTGGGTGAGTCACAGTGCTTAGAACTCACAGCTGAAGCACTGAAGTTGGAGATGAAAAAAAATGAAACCAGCCATTTATTGATAGAGAAAATGTATGTTTAGAGTATTCTTATGGAGTGTTCTTGGACAACTCAAGTCCCAGCCTGCTCCAGAGTTAATGTGTACTTATTCAGGAGTGTAATAATGTTGTTGCCTAACCTAGCCTGCCAGTTTCCTTACAAAATTCAGATTGCTGTTTTCCTCTCTTCTACAGCTCCCTAGCATGACTTTAAATACTTTTCCATGATTTATTTTAGCTGCTTTGAGTCTTTAACAAGTCCTTTTTTATCTCACATTTACTTGTCCCACAGACATTTCAGCGTTGTTGCTCTTCCCCAGGACTCACTAGCAGTCTTCTAGTACTCTACTTACAGCTTTTGGCTTTAGGCTTACTAGTTTAATTAGCAGCAAAAAATAACTTGTGCAATAAACATTTTCCAGATATTGACTTACTTAAATTGGAGTTGCTCCATGTTCTGACTTTGCAGCTGATTCCATCTCTCTGCAGGAGAGTATGTGCGAGTTTATTGGTAGCAAGGTGCTACAAGGATTAATATAACGAAAGAGATGCGGCAATTTTACAGTTCCTGCAGAAGAAAGAAGAAAGGCAATGCCTGTATGAGCTTTTATCTTATTCTTTTGAAACATAAAATTAACACACCTGTAAAAATCTTTATGCATTATTTTTTGGGTTCCTAACCAAATAAAATTCAAATGTTGTTTTTATAAGTCTTTGGGGATCAGGCCCTTTATACCACAGAGATTTTTTGGTTTTTTCTTTGAAGAAGAAAAGAGAAATCAAACCATAAATAAAGAGTTTCCCTAAAGCAACAAAATAAAATGAAAAAAGCAAAGACTCAAAAAGGTCTTTGAAAATTTTCTTGCTCAATACATTGAACTACTAATTCAAAAAAGCATTGTCAGAAATATATATATGTGTGTTAGGTTTCTAGGAAGGAACATTAAACTCAGGAATAATTAACTTTTCTTGTGGGTGGATCATCAGATAAACAAATTTGCAAGTTAAAAAATGGCAAAAATAGGACATAAAAAGAAAAAATCTTGTGAAAAAGAAATTTTACCTTCTTCCTGGAGTTTCTTGTCTTTTATAAGGACAGAAAGCGACATCAAGCACAGCAGGATCCTATTCAGAAATCAGGTTTTAGCTACATTATCTGAGAGCTGATGACCTTGATACAGATATAAAATGTGCAGCAACTCAAAAGCTGGAAAAAACCCCACATTAACTCCAAGTCTTAAATGTTCCTTTTTCTATTTTATTAATGTCAATATGTAATTAAAATGGCAATAATATTTGTAACATAAAAGATACAGTATTTCAATAATTTATTGTTCTTATTAGTAACATGATACGGTCTTCATTTAGTTTAATTAACAGGGAACAACTCCTTTAATAATTTTATGACAACCAAATCTTTAATAGTTCTCACTGAGCAGAGCCTGTGCACTTTCTATAACCTACATGAACTAATCACGATCACAAACTAATTAAGCTGCCTACAAAATCTTGGTTATTTTAATTTCTGAGAGAGCTACCTAGAATGTGGATTTCAGTGGCTCTAATATCACAAAGTATTGAGGTTTATGACGTATAACTGTAAAAAAAGGGAAAGTAAAATCTGGCTTGTTTTCTAGATTTGAAAGTACTTCATCTTTCCACGTAAGGAATAAGATTTGAATGGTTTAGTGTCATTTAATTTAATGACACAACTCCTCAAAATAAATGCAAGAATACATATCTGTGTACTAAATCATCTTTCGATCGGTTATATAAAAGACTTTGAAAGAGTTAGTATCATTTGTTATTTTGTTAATCCACTGAAAATCAATATTGATTCATTGATACTGATTCTGAAAACCTGGGGCAGAATCTGGATGTCCTGATGCCTTAAGCATAAGACCATTGAATGTTCTGAAACCGCTGTTTCAAAAAAAAAAAAAAATTGTTGTATTATATGCAGGATAACAGAAAAATATAATCCATTGCTTAGACTAAAATTTTTCTGTTCTTGTAGTAGAGGAGAGAGAAATGGTTGACTTCAGTCATCCAAGATTTTATCAGAGATGGAGGAGACATCCAGAAAATTGTTCTGAAACAATCCATGGAAGATCACTTCTCTCTTTTGAAGGTATAGGAATCTCTTGAAGATAGTATTAGACACATTTCTCCCCTTAGAATTTACTCTACCTGGTTCTTTCCCGCAATAAAATTCACAGTGGAAGAGGGCTGTGTCTTTTTAAAACAGGTAGTGTTGTAGCCCTCTATGCTCTCATCATACGCAGAACAACCAGGAGAATGGAGAAGATGTTAAGGAAGATAGGGAACACAGGGGAGGTTGAGAAGAGGAGGGGAAAGCGAGCAGCCTCTGCTAATCCTGCTAATTCAGGCCAGTTTGTGGCTAGAGGGGAAAAAAAAAAGTGATAATAGCCCCCCTTTTTAGCATAACTTAGTGGATGTAACAGTTAAAGATACAGAGCCTCAAGATCTCAACTCAAGTCTCCTATGCCATTGATAAGCTTCCTGACCACCAATTTATGCAAAAGGCTGTTAATACCACCCCATCTGGTGCTTTTCTGTCCCCATTAACCATACAACAGCACCTGAGGCAATATATGGACATCTCCCTCCCAGAGAGAGCGTCCTGTGGAGCATGTCAGCCCAATCAAAGACTTATTCTGGGAAAGTAAGTAAACCAGAGATTTTAATTGTTTTTTTACATCCAGGCAAGATTTCAAATACCTAAACCTGTTTCTGAAGTTTATCCTGCCTATGATTACTAAACACACATAAAAAGATCCCTGCACTCTGCTGAGATGCATGGATTAAAATTCATATGGAGAGAACAAGACAAAGCTGGTTTTATTAAAGAATGTGGTGAATCACCTCAAAAAACCCACCCAACACACCCCATGCCCTCAACCATTTCTCATATCTAATAGCTTTATATGCCAGTAACTTTAAACCCTTATTCAAAAACAAACCTTAACTTTAGTAACTTTAGTGCTCAGTGACCAAGACTAGTGTAGAAATTGTGTTGTTTTCACTTTAATTACTGCGTCTACAGTAAGGTTATGCTGGTAGGATTACTATGTTTTTCTTGTGAGGAGAATGGTCACTTCAAGTGGAAACAAAAGAAGAAGTGCAGAACTGCACTGCCTTAAGAGGCAGAGGTTGTCATGGGGATGGCCAGGGCTGTCTGAAAGTAGTTTGTTTTACACAGCAGCAGTGCTACCCTGCTGCAAGAATCTGGTGCAGGTATTGTGAATATTTCTTGTCATTTCCCCACTAATACTGTGTGTTTAAGATTTGATTGATGGGTGCCTATCAGGGATCAAGGAAGGCTGCACAAAATTCCTGTTCTTCAAATCATGAATTTACGGTAGAAACTCTCAGAAATGTGCGGATTCAGGATTTTGACAAATAGTATTTGCTATGACTGATGCACTTTGTACTCTGTAAACAATACAATATCACTCAGAGTAAATGCCATCAGAGCCCCAGAGAGTTCAGGGTGAACTCTTCGCTCACTTTAAAGCCTAAACCAATTAACTTTTAATGGGTAAATCAGGGGGCAGAAAAATGCGACAGGGAGGGGCAGGAGAGGGAGCAGGAGCAGGCATTGTTCACCTTTTCATGTTCCAGTTCTGAAAGATAAATTGCTCCATTTTACAAGTTCAACTTTCTATTTTGCTGACTTTTTATGTGTTGCTAAGTAATACTTGAATACGGTATTGATATCCCTTGCACTCTGTTTACACTGCTAGTACTGTATATTTACATTCAGCCATTGCTGTACAAGCTCTGATAAAGATTAGGAATAGTAATGAATAGCATTATTTTGTGATGACTTGGGCAATCAATGTCTGGATTGGAATGACCTGGAGTGAACAGATCCATCTCCACATGTAATTGTTCAACTCAGTCCCAACAACAAGAAGTAAATGTTTTTGCTTTTGGCTATGCTAATAAGAGAAAGAGGATGCTTGGTTTCCAATACTTTTTTTTTACTATAGCTTCAAAATTTCAGCTGGGAATGAAAAAAAAAAAGTCATTACAAAAATCATTATTTTCTTTTTTAATTAGAATGGCCATGGGAAATTGTTTTCTCAGAGATTAAAAAGTATAAAGAGATTTGGGGTAATTCTGCCAGGCTATGCATGTTTGCTCTATACTTGTTTGCTGTGGTGAAACTTGTTTTCTTGCTTCATCTCCCTCAAAGCACTGATTCTGAGAGATAGTTCTACGTTAGAGAGAATACAAAAAGAAACTGTGTTGAAAAATGCCCTATTTTATAAAGGCTGCAGGGTTTTAGGGTTCACTTTTTAAAAGTCTGGAAAGTACCCAGCAGAGGGGAAGAATTTAAAGCAGAGGAGCTACAGGGCACACCAGGAGGCTTCAGAGAAAGCAACTGACCAAAAAAATCCACAGAGGAGTGGGATGGAGAATGAGGAAGAAATCAGTGGAACGATCAGAGTGATGAGAAAGTGAAAGTGGGTAACCAGAGAGGATGAAAAGCAGCAGGGGAGGGAAAATAAATAAGAGATAAAGAAGGGGAAGAACCAGAAGGAGAGGAAAAGGAAACTTGAGTGAGCAAAATAAGAGAGAAAAGAGATTAAGAAAAAAAAAATCAATTGCACGGTGCTGGGAGGGAGAAGATACTGAGATACTACAGTGATATAAAAGCTGTAGAAATGATTGTATAGGCTATATAAAAAAATAAGAGAAGTAAAGTGAGACAAGCTCAAGAGAAAAGGACAAGAGATCAGAACAGAACAGAAAGAGAAGCAATTAGGACAAGAGAAATTACACTGAGTTGCAAAGGCCAAGAGGATGGACTACGGTACAGTGACAGAGTCAGGTAAGACTGAGATATCTTATTCCTTGTTAAAGATTACAGACTAAATCACCATGATTTTGTGTTTGACCTATGAAACTGAAAAATGGGGGAGAAAGAATCAGTTTAGTTCAAACTGAATTTAAATAAAAAATAAATTTCTCAACAGAAGAAAGTGCCTGAATCTACATGCAACAGAAAAAGTTTGTTTTTTCCCCAAATCTTTTATATTTTTTGAATGACTTCTTTCTCTGATCACATAGTCTGTTCCTCAGAGTACGGCACCTAAGGATTTATAACATCTCAGATAAACCCTGTTACACCTGTAATCACAACTGTTTTATCTCTCTGACTCAGTAAGTCCTCACACAAAGTAGATATTGCCAGCATCCCCACCTCAGTGTATGCTGGAAGAATAAATCCACGAAATAATTAAATTAGACCTTTTAATAGTGTGACAGTGGGGCTATGAGTGTTATCCCTCATAGCATAAAGGGTTTGTTCCTCTGCTGGGAGATACAGGAAGGTTTCCAAGTTCCCAGAACTGAGAGCCCTTGCCCACCACCACATCTCTTCACATTGTTAGGATAAGATCTGGGAATGGTCCTATGAACATACCATATGGACAGAAAGGTGCAACCACCAAAAAATTGCTTCACTTCAGCAGACCCAGAGGCTCCTCAAAGATATCTTGTGTCATAAAATGATGTGTACGTACAGCTTTGGAAGCTCGGACAGAGATGTCTTGGCAAGAGTATTTGAGTATGCCTGAAGGTAGGAACAGTTTCCAACCCAGTACTTAGAGCATTGTATGAAATGCGGATCTTGAACTCTTTTAGCTACTAGTATTTCAGTCCTGGTATCCTACACACAAAATGTATTTTCTAACCTGTGTGGTTTTAGAGCACATATCAATTCTGTGAGTTCTTGCACCTCCCAATTTTTTCTCAAAGTGATTTAGCAAATTCAACTTGTATTTGTAAATAATATCCAGGCAAACTTTGCAAAACAGTTGGGAAGCAACCAAACCTTTACGAAAATACAAGAACAATAATAGGACCTGCATGAGCAAATACTGGTATTTACAGGAACGACATCACAGAGGACCTGAATAATAGAGGAGTAAATTTATCTATAGAAACTTTAAGAATCTACTGTCATGCATTTATTTATTCTAGAAGCAATCTTAGCTGAAAGACAGTGAAAGATTTTTCTTTATCAGTTGACTTGTGCCCATAAGAATATAATGTCAGCTGTCAAAATGTCAAGCTATTTGACTTCATGACAAATGAAGAGCAAGAGAGCTGAAATAAACCAAAAAAGAACATTGATTTGCACGTATTTGTCCTGTCCTCTAGTCAAACAGAAGAAAAGGCAAATGTCCTGTAGCTTGGATGTTGCTGAACCCATGTAAGACAAAAAAGATAAGCATATTGGGAGTTACGGTGTTGCTCATGCAGTTCACATCTTCACCAGAAACTCTCAGGGGAAATATTGTCACACAATTCACCATTACCTGTTCTGTATTCCACACATTGAGACTCATATTCCCATTCCATTGCTGTGTATAATTCAGACTTTTATTGTTCCTTCTTCTTTATCCTACAGGAGTGTCTGGGCTAACTGATGCAGGGATTATTTTGTGATGTCTTTTATGTTGCCCTCTAATACTCTCCCATGCCTGTGTTCCTCGAAACGAGTTAGGCAAATGGATTTTTCTGATTGAGCTGTCGCACGAGTATAACTGTTTGGCATTTGAGTTGTAAACAAATAAGATACTGCATTTTATTTTCTGACTCAGCTGCTTCTTCTGGATGAAATGTTGAAATCTCAGGGAATTTTCTGGGCAATAGATAAGATATGGTTGACTGCAGTAGTTTTCTTGTGCGTAACAATGTAACCCACAGGTCTGTGTAAAACACTTGCAAAAATGGAGATTCTGAAAAATGGCCATGGGCAGTGCTGCAAGTTTGTAAAGAAGCAATTGAAAACTATGGCCTGTACATCTTGATCACAAGTTTCAACAATCACTTGCTTTCATTAGGCACAGAACTGAGAGAAAGAATTTTGAAGCTCAAATTCTTGCAAATAATGACTATCCGAAGACATATGCTCAGTGAAGAACAATGTGGATGTAAAAGAAATAGGATGCAACAAGAGAAAAGAGGGCAGGTGATGTCTTGGGGAAAATGCGCTGAATGTAGGAGGTAAAAACATAATGTTTTGTAATGATTTAAGGCTAGAGTCCAATCTCTGTTATCCTGATGAAAATACTGACTAATGTTACTGCAGATTCCATAAAAACTCAGAGTGTACTTTGTCGGTTGGAGATGATAAAGAGGGGCGTTAGCAGCAGGAGCAGATATTCTGCTCAAAAAAAAAATTAGAAGCAATTCTGTTCCAATAACCCATACTCATTTCTAGAACAGGACTCGAACTGCAGTAATTATTTTTCTTCACACGAAAAAGAGGAATAGAAAGTACACAGGCTAGTAAAGGGAAACCCAGTGGGTATGCTAGAAGGAAATACAAATATAACTTTTATGACTATCATAATAAAGAGGCAATAAGGTGAAAACCACTGGTAATGCAAATCAGCTGTCTAAAAAAAACACGCAAAATATATAGACATTAATTACACCAAGATATGAAAATGACCTAAAATAAAAAAGTGAATTAAAAATGTGCAATATGTAAATGCTTGCAAAGGTTTACATGGGCGTAAGCTGGCATGACAATAAATATAGTATCTGTAGAGAAAATTAAAGGAAAATTACAAAAACCCCCAAATAGATATTGCTGGGAAACAGCTGGTGTCTTTGTCTGGAAATGCACCAGGGACTGGAAAGGTGGAGAAAGTCAGAAACCGTTGAATTATCTGAAGGATAAAACAACAAAAAAAAATATTGTAACTAAGATGATGCCAAAGTACTGCAGGTATGTAAATAAATTTAATAAATGAAAGAAACTAACACATAACAAGAAATTTTGGAATAAATGGTCTGCTAAGGAATGAATGTGTCAACTATGCTGAAGGAGGGCACAAACAGCACTGTGGCTGAATGCTTCTTACAATGACAAAAGCACTCTGTAAGAGCGAATGAGAGAGTATGTAACTGGGAACTATTGTGAAAGAGTAGAGAAAGCATGAACCATAAAATTAATTTCAAGTCCCAGTCCCTGACTAGAGTCCTGTTGGTATTAACACAAGGTTTCACACACCCTCACATGTTAAATCAAGCCTAAAAGAAATAGCTGCCTGGAAAGCAAAAGAATAAAAGTAAAATTGGGGAGCAATTGCTAGGAAAATGGATGATTTGATTTCTAATGTAACAGTAGCTCTGCATGTAAAAAGGAGCCTCTGAAAAGTGAGCATTTCCAAAGGTGAGTATTTGATGGTGTAAAATCACTGTATTACTGTATGAATGGGGGAAAAACCTGTTACACCCAGATCCTTGTTCTGCAGTCCTTATCCACCGGATAGGTTTAACATACAGTAAAACACTGAATGTACACAGAACATCCTGAGCAATTTCTGAATGGTTTGTGCAGCTTCAGCCCCTTCAGAAGGGGAGAGGAACATAAAATGTATCATTAAATGTTAGGCCTGGGTCACTTCTTTTTTTTTTTTTAATTTATCATATTTTTCAATTAATTTAATTCTCAGGAAAAGATGCAATATGACAGCTTTGAAGACTTAAGTATGTGTTTTAGCACATAAACTGTATGCCATCTACAATTAGAACTGAGCAAATCATTCACAAACTGTTTGGAAATTGTTGAATTAGGAAAGTTCATTCAGTGGTCATGATCATCTAAGTTTTGGTTTAGACATCTGAGACAGCATAACAATTCAACCGATTGGATATCTTCCATACCTATCTATTAATCCTATTCCAAATCGTCCAGGCATGTACTCAAATTATGAAGTTTTAGTTATCATGTGAACTAAACCTGTTAACTGTTTTCTAAGTCTCACTCCAGCACTCCATGCTCACCATGTAGCATGTACAACGGGGCCTTGGAGTTACCTCAATGTGGCAAATTCTTGGGAAATAAATTGTTTTCTGAGACAGGTTTTTGTACCACAGTGTCTCCTTCAGAGGTCTGGTTAAAGATGGCTTTCCTGACCTTTAACACATGCAGCACAGTCTCTTTCACTTGCAACATGTTTTCCTGTGTTTATGTGTGCTGACAGATAAGAAACTTTTGCATTCTAGTGGGTAAGAAACCTTTTTCTTGTTCCAGTAAGTTATAGCTACAGATTGAATTTTATGTGACATTTATCTATTTTTAAAAACATGTGTCTGGACTAATACCTCAGAAAGTGAGTTTGCATGTTTTAACATTAACACCTTCACACTCATTTGAAGTGGACTTCTGGATGTGCCAACTGCGCCTAAAATCTGCTTTGCAGTTAACCACTCCACAAATTAGGCACGACACTGAAAAACTGTGGGGTTTGTTGTTTGCTTTTTCTTCTTTCCTAGAAATTTAAATGTGAAAGTTTCACAGTGTCTGTTCAACCTACGGTTAGCTCCACAACCCTAACACTACAGGAAGCAGGCGATATTTTTATATTCCAGAGGTCATACTCTTGCCCTACAGGAACATTCAACAAAATGCAGGAGCAGCTACTGTCACACCCTGCAACACAGCAGCACAAGATCGAAGGTATCTCCATACACGAAAATCTGGCAGAATCGGGACCTGTGTGTCTCTCTGTGTCATTAATTCCAGATACTGCCTCTGTGTGTGTGTGTCTGTCTGTCTGTCTTTTAACAGCTGGGCAGGCTTTGTTTCCATTTCTTTCTGGTTTGTTTCGTTTATTGCAAAATGGGATAAGAAAACAAGGTTGCTCACAGCGTTTGAACTGAATGTGGTTGGTAAAGTTCCAAATCATTGACAAGGAACTCTGCAGACCAATGCTGCTGTCTTATTGTCTTGTTTTGATTTTTCTATTATCTCCTGGATATTCTGCAGGTTGCATTTTAGTCAGACTCTCAAATATTGACGTCCATTTCTATCCTCTGTGTTTCCAGCTGAACTGATGTATTTTTGGTGGCACTTTTTAAACTGAAGAAAAGTCCATTTATAGTCAGAGATCAGGTGGAATATGATGGTTTCATGAGTTGCTACCTTCTTTTGTACATATGTACAATTTATTTGAAGCTCAAGATCTGAAGCTGCAAACAATTGCAGGCACAACTGGTACAAGTTGGCGATGCAGAGGAATGCTACAGTGGTATCTGTTGCACCCGCAGTGTGCTCACCAGCCCAAGAGAGAAGTAGTAGCTTGCATATTAAATTCTAAAGTTGTTCACGTAAACCAGAGCCTTATGTGCCTAACCCTGCCTTTTCCTGTAGCATTGCTTACCTTACATTACCAGTAAATGTCCACATTCCTACAGATAAAAAATACCTTTCCATTTTCAGGGAGTGGCATTTTTATTTGCTTTAGGTTTAAAAAAAAAAAAAAATCCCCCAAATCCTTCAAAACTCACAAAAAATTTCCCAGGTATAGTCTCCAAATAATATCAAGGAACCAAATACATAAAAATTAAGTGGAAAATATTCTGCTGCTGCAGAATTGGAGGTGTGTGTGTGGGGGGGTGACTCTTACAAGTGAGATATTTACTCTTTCTGTTTTGTTCTTGCAGCTGAGGTCAAACGCTTCAAAAGGAGGAGTTCGAATAGCTGAGCAGAGTGAGTAACAAACTGTGCATAATTAGAATGCTCTGTTTTGAACAGCTCCCGTATATTTGACACAAGTGAATATTTATGGTATAAAACCATATTTTGTGTTGTGCAGCTCTACTGCTTGTCATACAGGTTTTCAGTATTTCCCTTTACAGCATATATTTGCATCCAGAATTCATTACACACACATCACAAACACTACACAATGGCTGAGTTTAAACAAGTCTGTTTCTGTACTTTGGATCAGATACAGCTGGCAGACTGAAGTACAATGAAAGCAACAAACCTCAGTGATAGCTGAGCAGCATATTCTGAAACCTACAGACACTCCCAATTACAGAGTTTCCAAACAGTTCTTTAACTCATATAGCTGTTTTAAGGAGCTCATGTTTTTGAAAGTTTCAATAAACAGAGCCTTTCAAAAAAATGTCACTCAGAAAGTAATAAGGAAATTTTCCTTTCCTCCCCTTTAGTGGCACTCCTTTTTAAAACATCAAAAATTAAAAGAACTAAACGGAACTTTGAACATTTTTGCTTTCAGTGTATGAAAATCTGCCTGTCTTGAAAAGGATTTTTGTCAGAAAAATAATAATTAAAAAAAAAAAGTGGAAAAAAATCTGAGCTGGGTTTTCAAAAGCAGTTAATGAGTAGGTTTTATTTGAATTCCTGTATGAGAGAAGCTGATACCGAGCAGCCCAAAGCCTTTTCAGAGTTCCAAAGGAACAACCAAAATCATTTGACATTTTGGGGAAGGAGAGAAGAATAAAATTGTGATTTCTTACTCTAATGGATGGTACCACTCTTCTCTGCCTGGTTATTCCACTAAGAGATTATAATAAGCACACTTTGAATTATTTGAAATCGAAGGTCAGTACTTAAATTCACCTTGAATTAATGCAACCTGTTTTTTCAAGCAATTTCATTTGCTACATTTGCCTCCTTCTTGCTCTTCCAATCATCAGCGGCACTCCAAGTCACAAAGAAGAGCCACTCAAAAGAGCAGGGCTAAAAGGCAGCAACTGGCATCAAAAGAAAATAAAATCAAACTTATATGTAAGATAAATCGTTAGAACCACAAAAATAATCCCACGCTTTTTGAAAGTGTTTTCTTATAACGTAGCATATCCCGTTGAAACTTTGATCTTAAATATTTGAGCAGTTATCTGAGGAAAGCAGGTGAGCAGTCCATATGGAAGGGTTACTCAAGGGTTACCATGCTGGAAATAAATATGTGCTTAGCTGCTTGTCTACATCAAGGCCTGTACAGTGGTCAGACGAGAAAAGTCAAACCAATTAGCTGGTCATTTTAAGGAAGAACCTGCTTTTCCTAATGGCTACTTTGGCTGTAGCACACAAGGATAAATATCTAAAATGAAATTATTTCGGGTAATGAAGTTTTTTGTATGGACATCTCATGTTCTGATTCGCAAAATTTAAACTGAAAAGAAGTGGGATGTTTGCTTGATCTTTTTTTCTCCTTCATGAACAGACTTCATGCAGGTGGTATTGAATCCATGAACCCAGTTACTGTGCTGTGCAAGCCTAAAAGCCTCACGTTGTAGTCTTCCCCAGAAAACCAGAAAGATAAATTGATAAATAAAAATATTAAGTCAATGAGTTACTTTAACACAGTAGACAGACTGTTATGCTACCATATTTAAGTGTCCTGTACGTGGGACAGTTCACTGTAGGGGGTGGAAGCCCAACAGCATTAGATGACAGCAACTACAACTGGAAAACGCAGAGGAGAATATTCTTTCAGCTCAGCTTTTCTGGGAAACTTTCTGAGCTCATTCAAAATTGCATAGTTTGTTCAATAATCACACTATTTTGTGAAGTCCAAACTGTGGAGATTCTTGTTTCTTTTTGGTTAGAAAAGACTAGTTTGAGGACTAGGTGCTCAGAGGAAAAGCTTTTGTTCACTGTTGTAGCAGACGTCAAACACACATGTAGGTATCAGAAGTGCCATTTCATGGTCACTTTGCTGATAAAAGAAAAAAAAACCACCCCACAGCACACTAGTGTTCCTACTGTTTCTAGTGCTCCCAAAGAATGACACCTAAGTCAATGAACCTTATATGGTACTACTGGAAAAGGGCAATTCAAGTACCTTTTTTCCCTGTGGAATTTAAAGCACTGAGCAAATGGACAGCATAAGGAATCTGGCAGCTTCCTTTTGCCTCTCCTCTTCGCTGACAGCAAGTGCAGGAAAGCTTTTTAATACAGAACAATGACAGAGGAATGTTCTTAGTATACTAATTAAAACCATGTATTTAATGAAATTAAAGATTCTTAAGAAGCATTATTATTGCACTGGTTTAGTGATAAACAGAGAGAAAAAGAACAAATATATTTCAGCCATTTTGAAATCTGAAAAACAAAACATTTCTGGCTACTTAAATGAGGGGAATGGTATAATTTAATTGTGAATGACAGTTAAAGCATCCGTATCTGGGATTTAATTCTTTAAACTACATTTCCCTACCTGGCTTGGCAAATATCAGATAAATAATGTATTTTTTACTTTATTTGCATGTTGGCTTGCTATGAAAGTAGTGACTGTGATTCACAAATAGGTCTTGTGTCTGTTTGTGGAGGGGACTTATGCATAACGTGTTGTGTGTGGCATTTTAATTGTAGCAGTCATTAGCATTCAAGATTGTGAAGTAACCCCTGCATCTTTCCTTCCATAGCAACAGATTTATATCTCAGAACATGCACAGAAGCTATTTTCAAGGTCTGTATGAAGTGGGGTGGCTGGAGGGATTTTACTAATAGCTGGAAAACAGCGAGTTTATTCCAGTGATTTCAGCTGTAAAACAGTGATGAGCAATGGAATTGGAAACATACCCAAATCTCATTACAAAGCACTGCGTATATGGTGTCACTGTTATTTTATTTATTCAAGTGCAGTTAAAAGTGCAAAGAAGAGTCAGTGTAACCACTCATATAAAAATACGGGATTTATAAGTTGTTCATGAAGATTTTGGACTTTTTTTTCCACAACTGAGGGAAAAGTGATACATGACAATTCTTTTTCTTCACTCAAGCAGCACAAAAGGCAGCTATTTTTTTATTGCTTCATTTACAGGCAAATATTGAAAATATGGTATTGGAGGAGCTTTATCAGAGATACACAGAGACTAAACCACACATGGAATCTGTGTAGATCTGTGGAATCTTTGTATATTCTGGCTTTTTTTCCACTAATACTGTTTCTAACTCTGTTCTGGAAAAGGAATATTAATACATGTCCCATTGACAAACTTCTCCTTACTGGACATTTTGCAGGATATCATTTCATATTTCATATTTATACCCATGGAAGTGATAGGAAAGCATCTGCCAGGCCCCTCTGGATCCCTTGAATATGAGATCGACTTTTCAAAGAAATTATTTTCTGTGAAAATGTAGAATAGGTTTTTTCTTTTGAATCCTGAGAAGCTGTGCTAAGATGATGGATAGACTGATAGACATGAAGGGTTTGGAAAATGGAGGTTTGAAAAAGCCTTATCTTTTTGTACTGGTAAGGCTGTGACTTTCTGTATAAGATACAAAATGGCTCTCTCCCACATATTGATTATAAAAATATCTGTTTAAAGAAACTGAAAATTCATGGTGGTGGTTTTGTTTTGTTTTGTTTTGTTTTTTTACAGTCGTTGAACCAAATACTTTACTCTGGTTTCATTAATCAATAATTTTTTTTTCTATGGTGAAGGTGGTAACAGTTACTCACATTTCTCTGAACCTGCCTAGAGAGGAGAAAAAGTTGGTTATAGCAGACTACATATTTGATAGAAACCACTGTGTTAAGGGAGATCCTGCTGAGGTGGAGATCTGTGCCTTGGAGTGCCAGAGGCAAAGGACTGGACTGCTGGAGCTCCCACTGCTCACATTCGCAGCCTGGAGAGAGTGAGCAGCAACCGATCTCGTGTCCAGACTCAAACAAATGTACTGTGTGCAGAGTTCCTGGAGCAGGATAACGACTTCTACAGCTCCCAAAGCTTTCCTTGGGTCAATACTAGGATTTACTTCATAACTGACAGAAAGCCCATACTGTTCTCATGAGAAGAACAGTGTGCTAGGGTTGTCCTTTAGGTTTCAAAAGACTTCCTTTTAAAAGAGGCAGTGTGGTTTTTTATGGTTTAGAAGGAGGGTCAACGATCTGTAATATTTCTTGAATGTCACCAGAAGTCCAGGGTAGTTACAGTTCTGCTGTGACACTGCACACTGCTACAAACTTCAATGTTTAATTGAATGAACCCTAAGTGTGGTTTAGTTTACTGTTCAAGCATTAGAATCATCAATCCAAGATTGTCCTTTTTATATTAAATATTGACAACAGGGAACAGGCTATTATTAAATGTGGTTAACAATTTTAAAAATTGTTGATTGTCTTGTATCTGTTTTCAGCACATTCTAGAAAGTGTGATAGGATTCTTTTTCTTAGGCATCATGAAGAGGTTTTGGGGACAACTGTGCTGAAATGCTCATTCTGATAGGCACATGGAGGTAACTTTTTTGATGACTGTTAGTGTGGGAGATATTGGAATCTAGCATTTTCAATATCCTTTTGCAGCCAATCCTTGGCTAAACATATTTGTGAAATCCCCAGGTCAAACAGAAAGACTTACTGAGCAGAGTGCAGAATTTTAGTGTGAAAAAACATGTCCCACATGTTTTACAGCTTCAGCAGGCTCCTCTCTGTTTCTGTCCCTCTCTCACACACATATGCATACCTTGAAATCAACCCTTAATCGGGTCAAATTTTGTGTATATGAATGCGTAATCTGAGTAACTCAGCGAGCCAGTTCATGTCAATTTTTTTTTATAAGATAATTTACTGTATGAACAGCTATTTTTAAATGAGTAAGTAGGATTCAGGCAGTCTAGGCATGAAAGAATCTGGTCCATCCCATAAGAGCAACTACAAATTTTGTCCCATATTGTAGAAGATTCAATATAGGCTATTGAATTGCTTGTGTCATATTCGAGAAGGATAATCCTAATCAAAAAGTTGGAATCTTCCTCTCAGATCTGCAAGGCAGATCTCCACTCCAATATTATTCTTTCTCCATATGCACAGAACTTCAAAGGATTATGTGTGTAAAAAGAGAAGAATATCTTAATCAAGATCAGCCATGTACATCTTGAGAGAAGAGTTTGCATCCAAATGAGGACTGACTGAAAAGTGAAATGTTCATTGCTATGACCAGAATTGTGTGCAAAACCAAGAAAGTAATTTATGCTGTCAAGTTAAAAAGTAAGAAATGGACAAAGCATTTCCGAATACATGAAAGGGAGCCCTCTTCTGTTGGCATAGGAGAGGACTAGACAACCCAGTAGACAACTCGAATACCTGTGAGCTAAGCTGTGCCCGTAAGCACAGCCCTGAGCTAGCAATAGTGTATATGATGAACCACCCTAGGAGATACGTGCCTTCAGGTACAAGTCTCTGAGCTGTAATTGCCTCTTGTTGATAGTCTACAACAGAGGCAAGTCATACCTGCCTGCACTGACTGGCAGAGAGTTTGGAAGACAGTCTAGAGCAGATAAAATAAAAAAACCTCTCAGTCCTCTCATCCAGCTCCCTATTTCTTTTCCTAAAAGCAAATATATACATTTTTTTGATTCTTCAGTGAAGAAAACCAGATTGTATCTGCCATTATTAGACATCTATCATGGGGAGTTGGTTGTGGGGAAACGTAAACTGCTCGTGATGTGGATATTTTTAACTGCAATAACTCAGAAAGACGCTGTCACTGTTGCTGAAATTATGGGAGAAACCTAACCAAATTAATTCAGGTATGTTTCAGATTAGTCACTGAGTCAGAGTCACTGAGGCCATCTAACCATGTATGGCAGGAGCAGCATATGGGCATAGCCTGCTGTCTTCCCTCAGAGACTGCCTAAGGAAACAGGCCAGAAATACAACTTATGCTTCTGGAAGGGTAGAGAGGATTCATTAAAAACTGCCAGTTGGTTTTTAAATAGAATCATAGCACCATTTGGGTTGAAAGGGACCTTAAAGATCATCTACAATCCCCTGCCATGGGCAGGGATGCCTTCCACTAGATCAGGTTGCTCAAAGCCCTGTTCAACCTGGCCTTGAACACTTCCAGGGATGGGGCATCCGCAGCTTCTCTGGGCAACCTGTTCTGGTGTCTCACCACCCTCACAGTGAAGAATTTCTTCCTAGTAACTAATCTAAATTTTCCCTTTTCAGCTTAAAACCTCTACCTCCCATCCTAACCCTACAGTCCCTGATAAAGAGCCCCTCCCCATCTTTCCTGCAGTCCCTCTTCAAGTACTGCAATGTCATTATAAGTTCTCCCTGGGATCTGGTAATAGCTAATTTAATATATTCAAACAGCTAGTTTAATATATTCAAAATGAAAGGAGATCCAATTAGTGTGCAACTTGGTATTGAACAACATAGTTACATGCACGAAGATACGTTTCTGCACTGAGGTAGTCAGACCACAGTCAGATTTAAAAAAAAAGAAAAAAAAAACCTATGCCTTTAAAGTATTGACGTATTTATGTCCCTTAGCTCTGTTTCTGGGTTCAGTTGCATTCAGTTCAAAATGCAGTTCCATCCCAAGAGACCATCTGCTATGCAAAACGTAATCAATCTCTCCTTTAAAAGGAAAACAAAACTACTCCTTTCTACAGTGGCACTCTTAACATAAACAAGGGCATCCTGTGTCCTTTCTGCTCAGCCATGAGGAAGAAGAAGGAATTATCCCTTTCTAAAATAATTTGCCCAGTAGAGGTTGAAGGCATGTGGGTATACTCCAGTGATGTCCAGAGACTTTTGGAAGACAGAGGTCTCTCTTCAGAGCCAAGAAGCAGTGAGGTGTCAC
The DNA here is from genome assembly GCF_000710305.1 of Buceros rhinoceros silvestris. Lineage (NCBI taxonomy): Eukaryota > Metazoa > Chordata > Aves > Bucerotiformes > Bucerotidae > Buceros > Buceros rhinoceros. Next base: position 88,847 of record NW_010404007.1, on the reverse strand, counting down.
CTTTGGTGCCATGGCTGCGCGTGAAGAGAGGGCACACATACGGTGCAGCTTCATTGCAAGTTTTGGTTACATAAAGCTTTTGTGACAACCCATATCCAAGAATGAAATAGAAAGTGACATCTTAAGGTAACAGACATCATAAAAGAAAAATGCACAGAGAAAGCAGCTGTTCTCCCATTGCTGCCTCATCCTTCTTCTGCCAATCATAAACCCTTCCTGTCTGGTTTCAGAAATAAATTTAATGTTAATCACATTAAATTACCTTATGATACGTAAATGAAAGATTAAGCAAAGAAAACATAAGCATCCGTATAAGCTCAGAATCCAAAATATAGTTTTGGTTTTTTATTCCAGTTTTCACTTCACACAAGCTTAAAATAATTTGCAAATACATCAAGCCCACTTCAGGATCCATTAAATGTATCATATGTAACCTGATCATTTAGCACTTCTCCAGATTTTATTTTTTAAGTGACTCTTTTATTTCATGCTTTACATCATGTTGTTAGGGCAGTAAATTACTTCAAAGTTAAGTGAGCAGTGTACTCTTACAGAAGACTTGCAAACCTTTGTGTTTCTGTGGTTTAAGCCCTTTTTTTTTTTGCTCACTTTTTCTGTTGTACTCTTGTTCTGAAAATAAATAAATTTAGTAACATTTACCTTCTCTACAGTTTCTAGTTAAACCCTGAGATTGCTGAGGCTTGGTGTTAGGCAGTGGTGGATACAGCTAAAATATCACAATTTTAATTGCCCTGCACTGTTAAGACGAAGGATCCCCTCTCTGCCTCTCTCTAGAAGGGAGAGTGAAAACGTTTTAGATGGGCAGGGAGAAGAGTAGCAGTTTCTTGGCAAGGCCTTATAAATTCCTCAGTAGCATAGTGGATATCGTGCTTTGTACTCAAATGTGTCTGTTCTGCAGATGAAGACCACTGAAATCATGAGAAACTTGCAATGACTGATTGTTCCAGGCTACCTGCTGCAGTTTAGCTTATGCATATTAACACTGCACTGAATGGATGCTGCAACAAACCCGTGTAGAACAAAGACAAGTTAATGACTTCAAAGACAGTAGATTTTTATTGTGCTTAGGTGTTTAAAAATTAATAAGAACTCCAAAGGTTTCCACAGGGAGAAGAGTGCTGGAGGAAAAGGATTTGTTCTGCCTCAAAGTACCATAATGACTGCTTACTAAATATTCGGGGAAGATTCAGTGCTGTACTGCCCTGCTAATATTCTTGTGTGAAGGAGCCATGCACTTGAGGGAGCATCAGTCTCCAAGCCATCAACTTTCCTTGGCCTCTCTACTGTGACTGTGAACTGTGGTGATAATATTTCTATTCGTGATAGAGCAGCTCAATATGGGGATTTGTCATGAGCTCCTACTATGCATCCAACAGCTTCTTTTGTACTGCTCCTTGAGAAATCAGAGAAAGCAGATAGACCCATTTCTGAATTCTTTTTCTGGAGGAAACATGAGTAGTCAGAGCAGTCTATTTTCAGACGGGGTCTTGAGAATGGTAAAAGTAACTTAAAGAGGTTCTGGGCATACAACAGTTGTGTCCTTTTTCATCACCTTTAGTTGTACTGAGGACATATGGACTTCAGGTAAGAACAATTTACACCTTTTAGTCCTGGCTTTCAAATGTACTCTAAAACCTGAAGGGAAAACTTGTTGTTACCACAGCACTATAATCGGGAAGCTACTATATTCCTATATTCACTAGAAATGTGGGAGATGGAGTTCCTCACCCCCCCCCCCCCCCCCCCCACCCTCTC
>NW_010404007.1:55149-87021 GCF_000710305.1 Buceros rhinoceros silvestris | reverse complement strand
GGGGGGGGTTGAGTTCCCCCCCCCCCCCCCCCCCCTTTGTTTTTTCCTCATTGGAAGTGTGGATTCAAAATCATATCAAAGGTGGCAGGAGGTATGGACATGCATCAACATATCTGTCACACCCATTCATGTACATTCATCACATATATTCCCATTTTGTAAGTCTTTAAACATTAATTGGGTTCAAGACACAGACACTCACTTTACTAGAAGCTTATTTCTATGAACTTGACTGAACAGTCTCTTTCCCACCTCGGAGCGTGTGTTCCCATTGGGCAACTGGGGAACCATTTCCCTGCATATTGCAATGAAATCTGGGTTAGTGAGATCTCCTCATGTCCTGATTTCAGTTGAAATACAACCTGGACGCCTGGACAGTAAAGGATCTGTAATCTAGTCCAATACCTCTGGACAGAGAGATTAAACTTCAGGGGCCACCACGGAGTACAAATGCCTTGCATTTAGACGAAAGTTCGATATAACCAGTAAGTATATAATCTAGCAGACCCTGCTGTAGCCAGAAAGACTGATGTTTCCACGCTGGTTGCCATGCTGGGATGCTTAGTGGCTGTATTATTTCCCATTAAGGATTTCTTATCTCCTATTTTCTTGGCTTACTTAAAAGAAAGAACCCAAGCACCTATTGGCGATCCCCAAACATTTCTTAAAGGATGGTCCTCACTTAAACCGTGTATCTAGTTTGTTATTCATTGATTTTTCTTTTCATTTGAAAATGAAACATTTTATATAGAATGAAACTCGTAGTTTAACATGACACGGTATTGTGCAGGGTTGTGGGGGGTTTTTTTTGTTTGTTTCCCAGTACAGCAAAAACAGAAACTAAAATAGGTTAGATCTCAACAGATATTAGGATTCATTTCAGTACCCAAACAAAAAAAAAAATCAATTATTCATTTAGCTCTTATAGGACATTTTTCAAAGTAGAAGGCTCAGACCTCTACTGGAAGTCTGTTCTATTTGGACTGCCTAATGGCTTTGGATCAAAAGCAATCCCTAACTCAAGATATGTTCAGGAGAAAAACAAAACCATCCCCTACTTTCTGTCCCCTGAAAATTACCAAGCAACAAATTCAAAGGGCATATATTTTCTTTCAGTTTTAGAACTTTTGAAAAAGATCACAGGCAACGAAGGATGACATTTTCTTAAATATATCATAAGCTGCTTGCTTCAAGCCTCAGCAACTAGGTAGGCATAATGACATAGTGACAGAAGATGAACAACAAGTCTGACCAGGTCCACTAAAATAATAGAGTAGGTTTCATGTAGAGGACAGAATGTAGAGGTTAAAATGGAATTGGGCTGAACAAATAAATACTGTGTCCCAGAAGACAGAAACTTGGTGCTAGATAAAGAAAAAAAAAAACAACCCAAAACAAACAAAAAAAACCCCAAACAGGTGTATCTCTATTGAAAGAAAGCAACCAGCTAAATAATCAATCTGAGTTGCTGCAAAACCATTCTTATATAATAACTTTAATCCTTTGCCTTCCAGAAGATGAAATCCTTAGTTCAGTACCCAGGAACTAGAATTCATTATGAAAAACTAACACGAGAAAAAGAAAGTGTAATTCATGTTCAGGGCAGCAGTAAGTAGGAAGTAGTGACGAGTACATTCATGTTCACAGAAGCAAAGAACTTTCAGGAGAAGCTGATGGCTAGTGTCACAAATTATTTTGTTCGATACTCACTTCAAGGGGAAATGTTCTAAGAAATATTTTTAAAGGGAACATATCAGAAAAAAAAAAGTCATGAAAAAATCATCTATCTCTCTGAATTAGAGCTAACCTATTTGTTTTCTGAATAGTCCCTCTATCATACTCCTGTTGAGAGAATGGACAGAGTTATTCACTGAAGCTGTTCAATTAATGAATATATATTCAAGAATATTACAATCTACTCAATTTGAGGAAATTTGCTGAATAAATTATTTGTTATGAATTATTCATCTACATCTAGTAAATATGCAATTCTCTCTAATTCTTAGTAAACACTGTAACATTTGGTTTTTAAAAGGCATTAAGTAATCAGTCAACATATCAGCTGCTGTCATTTCTCAGTTGAGGGTTATGAGGAGGTCTATGGGCAAAATTCAGAGCACTTCCCCTTCAAAGAAAGTTTATATTTAATAATCTCAAAGTCACGGAAGTCTCCCTGAATTTATACCTTATAAGTGAAACTAAAATCTTGCCTTTTCTCTAATTAGTTTAATTACTACAGATATTTAAACAAAGTTTTTCCTATGTTGTAAGCACTTCTCTTTATATTTTAAAAGGCTTTTTCTATTTTTTCCTCTTTTTTTAATACAAAATTGTCAGCAAATAATGAGTACATGTAAAATGAAAAATGGGAAAGTTGTGCAGATTTCTACTTAAAAATTTCCCGGTTGCTTTTGACAGTAGTGTAAGAACCTATCAAGATGGCACAGAAATGCCAAAATGGCCAACTTTTCCCTCAGTTGTAGGTCTAAGAAGATTTCTCATTGAAATTTCACTGTAAAGATCATAGCAGCTCGTGGTAAAACGCAATCCATCTTAAGAACTTCTATACTCACAGCAGGGAATGTAGAGCCAGCCAAATATGCTGCATCTATAAAGATAGAAGGATCTATCTGAAAAAACACAGTAGTCTGGAAAATTTCCATCCTCAGAACTTCAGTGAAACAAAAGAATACTTCCACAAGAGAGGCTTTGTGAAATAGGCCTATAATTTCATTTAATATTGTGTACTAAAAATGTGTCAGTAGGAAAACTTCGTTTCTCTAGTGACATACCTTGCTCAGTTATGCATTAATTACTGTTATAAATTCTTACCTTGTAGCTATTAGATCTGAGCAACATTATAATGCCCCGTGCTTACCACACTTGTTTGTCCTTTCTCCCCCAGTTTCATATGTTATCTGGTTTATCCTGGGATGTTCTTGAAGTGAAATGGGAAATCTGCCAACAGCTTGATTTCCTGGTGGAACACGGTGAAATTGAAATTACATGTTTTGCTAAGTGGCAACAATGTTTTCACTTTAAAACAACAGAATGTAATTTATTCATTTCTTAGAAGTGTATAAACAAAGTTTTACTTTTTAACATGGGCCACGTCACTTCAGTTCACCGAGAAGCAAAATACTGGCATAGTATTAACTGTCGAAATATGTCATATGCATTAGCCTGTTCTAAAAACAAGATGCTTATACGACCTCTTGGCACCAGATAACTAATTAACTTTGCCTGTTTGGGGATCCTGACTCCAGCTATGGTACTTCTCTTGACTAATTACGTATTTTCTCTCTTCTATGCCAGTACCAATTATATAAGTGGAGGGCTTTCATAATGATGCTCCATACAGTCCAGGAATAGATTGATAAGAAGAAATCCAGAGGATGAATTTTTTGAAAATTAAAGCAATACAGTCACTCCATATATAACACATAGTAGACATTAAAATGTGTTATCATGTAGAAAATATGTCAGATATTTGCCTTCAGCTTTCCTTTGCCTGATCCTCTGCTTTCTAAACTCACCTGGAGCACTGAATGCCTGCCCCAAGTCCCTTTCAAGGCTATGACCTACAGAACTCTTTTCCCATACACCTGCGACTCCAACCTCCCCTCCCTTCATCTCAAGAAGTCCATCAGGAGCTCCTCCATCTTTCTTTTCCTGTACAAGTAATCCCATGACATTAACACTATCTTACACCTTTTGAGTGGTTACTGTCAAAGTGTGGGTGGGATGGGAGAGCGGTTGGGAATGAATGGTCAGCTGCTGTTGCTAAGGCAGAAACCAAAGAGTAAGGCTTCCTGCCCATGATGCTGTGAACCATCCAAAAAGAGAGTGCAGCTGCTGCTAGAAACATTTGCTCTGAGCCCCACCTTGGTCCCACCCCTCATTTCAAAAGAGAGAAGAGCCACAGCTGCACTCCCCCTGCTCTCTGGGTCAGGAGGTAGGGGCTCACTGCTTTGGCAGTGTTCCTTCTGTGAATGAAATGGCTGTCTTCTGGTACAGGAAAAAAGGGCAGCAGAACTGTGACGCCCCCAGCATACTGCTGTCCTAGGAAATGGGCTGATTTCCTTACTGCCAAGGTCAGCTTTGCACAGTGTTAAATCTCTGCAGATATGGATGTTGCAAAATCAAAGATTAGATGGCAGTCATAAAAATAAATCTTACTTTGAAAAGAGAGATTTTCTCCCCTTTATGACTGTGATGGGATATTATCATAAGTTTTTACATCTGTCTTCACTTAGTTTGTGATTGACTTTTAGGGGAATTAGATACGCTCAGCCTGCCCCCCAGACTAGAGTCCTGCTCTATATTGTCTCTGTCAGTAAGTATACGCAACTTATTTCCTGAACTCGGACATGTAACTTTTCCTGCATATTCACTCCAATTTAAAAGTATTGTGGGTGATACACAGAAAATGTGATCTGTCTGTTAATAAATCAGTCTAAAGAGGTTCTTTTCCACACCATTAGGTTTGGAATTTGTTTCAGATAAATGTTCTGCTACTAAACTTGCTTTTGCTTCTGACATTTTAACCAGCATGTCCCTTTCAAAACTCCCAATCAGTGACCCAGAAGAAGTTCAGAGACACAGTACCCAAGTAGGGATTAGCCTCGCTTCAGGCAGATCTGCTGGCTTTACTCTTTAGTCTAACTATGAAACTTAACCATGTCCTTCAAACAATGCACTTAGAAACATTTCAATATGACACTGAAGTTTTACCTCTTTGGGCCTCATCCCCTTTACACAGGATTCCAGGTGTTCCAAATCACTGCTATTCATTATTATGTCCTGTTAAACCAGATTAAGAACATATTCTAAATACTCACTGGCACCCATTTTAGTACTTTGTCTGTTCATACCCTCCATACAGAACCAGACAGCAGAATTCAAAGTACAAGTCTGTAAATGCTAGCAACACACCCAACTGAAACTTGGAAAAATGTTAATCCTTTACGTGAACCAAGTATCATCCCAAGTGAGAGGACATCCAACAAATATATTAGCACCCCATGCCGAAAACATGTGAAAAAGGCACCTGAGTATAAGAACACAGGAAATTTTTGAGGGCGTGGGATCTAAATAGACATGTTAAAACACAACTGTTTCTGAGAACTGTTGAAGTTTAACAAGTGGAGTTATTTCTACTCTGTATAATCATGTTACTAATTTCCAACATTGTTTTATTGATATTTAAAGGAAAAAATATAGCTCTAGAAGGATTTCACACTCTAAGTGATATTAATTTGAAGGGTCTATCACCCTAAACAAGAATAATGCCCCAAAGGTTCTTCAATCTCATAAAAATATGAAGAAAACATTTAAACATTTGCATATTTGTGAACAGTGGGGCTGACTATGCTATTTATTTTATAAATGTGAACTTTGTCTACCATGGGACTGAAGTTCAATACCATTGCATGACTTAGACCGGACCGGGCAAGGATTTGCTGTGTCAGCAATATGTGCGTCAATTATATTTTTAAGATTATGTCCCCAGTGCATGAAGAATGATGATAACAACACTCATAACACCAATGACTTTTGTACTATGAGTGGTGCAGAAACTCATAAGATCTAGATCTTGCAAGTAGAGATAAGAAAGCATCAACAGAAAAGGAAGTAGACATGTTGCAGTGATTGAAAGCTTGTAATTTCTGTAAAACGCTTAAGTTCTCACATTCACAGACTCCATTTCTCTAAAATCCACATGCTCACACTTCACTTGCCTTTGCCTGTTTTTTTTTCATAATTGAAATCCAAAAGAGCACAGGTTAAGATGGGCATGCAGCATAATCAATTTTCTTTATATATGAACTTATTCACTGAGACGATCATATTTTCTTAAAATATGATAATCAGGGAGTTCTTAAGGGTAGAATTTTTCATGGGAACAAATAATAGCTGTTGCTGCTATTGATTTGTAGCTGTCAGTAGGGAAGACAAAAGATGTCTTTGGACAGTACTATTCTGGATAAATTTAGACCTGACTATAAAATAAAGACATTAAAAAGCTCCTGCAATACTTAGCACCCACATAACATCTTTCAGTGAGTCAAGAAATTTGCTGCCTACTACTAAAAACAGTCCTGATTTTTTTTCTTATGTTCATGAAATGAGGTCAAGAACACTCAAGAATTTTTTGTTTAATTAGGAATATTAACATGGAGCTGAGCTATTACTTTTCATACAACATGTAGTTTAGTATAATGAATGGAATTTTACAATGAAATGAGTAGCACTCACTGAGTTTAACTGTGTAAATAAAATAAAATAGCTAATCTAAACCAAATTTGTTTATGAACAAATTTGTGTGGGATTCAGCATGAGATGAACACAATCAAATGCAGCTCCCCACATGAAGAGCATCATTAACTGCTTAAACACAAACGTCTTGTACTTTCCAGGATGCACTAGGGTATACAGCACATCAGCGGTATGATGCATGACTGCACGTCTCTAGCAGGCGCTGAAAAACAAGTGCAATAGTGCCCCAGCACCAAAAAAATGACACAAGATTCTTTTAGACAGCTGAACCCTATCTACCGTGTGTAAATACCCAAGAGAGAGAAAAAGAGGTCAATTCAGTTGTCTCCACTTGGATCTCTAGTATGATTTAATTGCTCAGGAGCTCACCTCCTGATAAGGTGTTTTGTTTAACCCATGAACTAGCTATTATGGCCTGTACAGTCTGTGGATGCTAAATTGCTGCTCAGCTCAAAGCACATACCACTATTTGGTCAGTCGAATAACTCTAGGGTCCAAAGAGTGACCAAATTCTCGCCATTTGCATACACTTAGACATCTAATGCTACTTGATATTTTTTAGGGTATCTGAGATGTTTGCCTCAGTCTGGTAGACATGACAGGGCATACATCCAACTCATGACTCGAGTGACAGCTAGAGATGGGTCGTAAGTTCACCTGTACACTAGTACATCTCAGAGGCCACTGGGTGTCTACGTGTAAATAATTTAATCAGAAAGAAAAATTGTTGAATCGTAACTACCCAAGAAAGCTAATAAAACAATAAAACTGTATTGCTCACAATTCTGCATCCATGAATTCTTTTTTCTCCCTTTTTCTATGCAACATCCACATAAATTTTGAATTGATATCTACCTCATGCCACCATGAAACTTTTCGTTTCTCAAGTTTCTTTGAATTAAACTTAATCTGTCTTTGGCAACAAAATGGAAAGATAAGAATGTGGTGATATAGTGATATGATAATTTTACCTCTTATTGTTTGTTTCTGAGTCTTCAGAATAGAGACATTTTGCTTTATCTTTTGCCATACAGCCTGAATGTAATGTGGTAAGTACACAAAAGAAAATTATAAGCATAGGACAGCAAAGGAGAGCCTGATCTTGCATTAATGAGACTTCAGTTATATGGCTACCAAATTAACCCTGAGTAGGAGAATGAGGATGCCAGATAGATACCCAGCAGCTAATTTAATGCTTTTAGTGCAGAGAATCACCACAAAACAAGACATTTTTATTACATTTGGCCTATCCTTCTTCTTATAACTTACAGCATAGAGAGAACTGCAACAATCTGTAAAGGCTTTGGCAACTGTCACGTAAGAATGATGTTTTCGGAAAGTGCTGTTAAAGGTTCTTTTAGGATGAGAAACTATAGACAATCCAAAAACTCTGTCAAAGTTTTGGGAGTCTTAGGGTTGTACTTTTGTGGCTGCAATGTCATCATGACTCAAGGCACTTTCTTCTTGCATTATAAAGCTATTTTAGAAATAAATTTGCTTCAGTATACCAAAGCTAGCTTAGAAATTCAGTATCTAATCATAAGCAATTATGTTCGTATTTCTACAATCAAGGAAATGACTTCCTTTATAAGTTCAGAACCTGGCCATAAAGTCTAACATCTGAAGTATAGAAAGCAGTAGATTTGATAGGCAATAAATGAGCCCAGTCCACCAGCCACTTAAGGAGAATTTGCTTCTTTGACATCAAACTTCTTACAGATACAAAGTCTTGGCTTTGACAGAAGCCGACTCCAGGGGAAGAAAAAAAAAAAAAAAGAGGAGAGATAACACCAGTATCCTAGAAAATACCTGAGGTTCACTGTTTCTATAGTAGAAAGATGTCATCAGAATACCACAATACCCACTATTCTGTCTTTGCAGGATACATTGATCAACTAGAAGACTGGACACTGTGTAGATACCTTGTGTCATGGTTCAAACCCAACTGGCAACTACGCACCACGCAGCCACTTGGCCACCTCTTTCCCACCCCTGGGGGGAAGGAGGAGCAAAACAAGGTAGAAGTAAAGCCTTTTAAAGTGGGTTAAAGACATGGGGAGTTTGCTTAACAAGAGAGAGAATAGTAATTATGATGACAAAGTGAGTGATAAACAACCACTGCTTCCCACCACTACCAGGTTGCACCACACTGAGCCACACAGAGAGGATATGAGCTGTCTCTGAAACCGGGTCCCCTCGACTCTAGCCCCACCCTGTATACATACTGGGCATGACATCAGTATGGTATTGAATATCCCATTGGCTGGTTCAGTCCAGCTATCTTGGCTGTGGAAATTAACTCTATCTTAGCCAAACCCAGGACACCTCAATATTGTGAGAACACAAGAATTCTTAAGCTGAAATGTCAGTTGACATACCGAAAATCTAGATATGCCTTCATACTTACAAAAATGGAAGCACTAGTCAGGAATGTGAAAGTTGACAGCAGCCTTGGATGCCAGTGATAATGAGATGGTGGAGTTCAGAATCATTGCAGGAGGGAGCAGAAAACTGGGTAACAAGTCTAAGCTTCAGGAGGGAAGACTGTTCAAGGATCTGTTCAGAAGAATCCCACAGAAAACAAACCTGGAATGAATCACAGAATCATAGATTCACAGAATCATAGAATCATAGAATAGTTTGGGATGAAAGAGACTTTAAAGGACATCTAGCTTCAACCTTCATGCCAGGAACATATTTCACTACATTAAGTTACTCAAAGGACCATCCAGCCTGACCTTGAACACGTCCAATGATGAAGCATCCACAACTAAACTGGGCTATCTGATACTGGGGATTGCCCCATCCCAGGTGCATGACCTTGTTGCACTTGGCCGTATTGAATGTCACAAAGTGAACATGGGTCAACACCTCAGGAGTGTTATGGTCCCTCCAGATGTCATTGCTTCACTCTACCACATCATCTGCACTGCTCAGCTGGTGTCATCTGCGAACTTGATGATGGTGCGCTCAATCCCACTATCTAGTTCGTTAATCAAGATACTGAACAATATTTGTCCCAATACAGACCCTTGAGGCACACCACTTGCTGCTGGTGTGAAAGAGCTCACCCAGCTTTCTGGCTTTCTGCTAACTGCCCACTCTAGGATGCTGCACAAGTAAGGAGAGGACAACCTCAAAGCTACCACTCTCCTGCTCCGAAGTACCTGGTAACTCAGTAGTCGCCATGGCTACTGCCATGGCTGAGAAAGCTGGGATTGTTCAGACTGCAGAAAAGACTTAGGGGTATCTTAGCAATGATTTTGGGAAAGATTTTCTTCTGTATTTTAAGAGTTCAACAAAATGGGATCCCAGTCATGACTGGGGTCTACCATGACTCCTGTAATGTAAATCTCAAATAGTAATAGAATCAGCAGATTGAATATATTCTGTAAGATAAAATGACAATAAGTATGTAAGATGAGCACTGTATGAAGCCTTGAACTGTTCTGTGCCATAAACCATCACATATCTCACCATTTTCCATTTAATTGTATACTTTTTATGTATGCCACCAGTAAGAGATTTTGAATCCTTTTTCTTGTATTAAACTTTGTACTTAGGCTTATTTTTCTTTTTAGCTCCCTTGAGACTTTACTTTTTCTAAAGCATTAGGCAGTTACAGCACAACCTAACAGTAGGGTTGCCTTAAATAGAATAAAACCAAGAAAAGTGTAAAAGTATAACTAACATATACATATTAACATAATTAAATCATTAGCGGGCGCATGGGTGGAATAAACTCTGAAAGACAATATGTCAGCAGCTTAAGATTATTTAACCTTAGTGAGATAGAGATTATCAAATGGGAGTCAAGCCCATAGGTGTAGAATATATTTTGGCTTTTCAATTCTAATCAGCCCATTTGAACTGGAGGAGCAGTGAAATATGTAAGTTTCAATTTTCTGAGTTAAATTTATCTTTGTTATTTTTAAAAAATATTGTATACAGCAGCTGATGTACAAATTAAACTATGCATTCAGACAGCTGTTCTAGTATAATAGGAACACCATAAAATATAAATGTACCTGGCATGTTTTTCAACAGAAATAAAAGAGCTCCTGCCCACACAGGTCTTATTCAGATCATCTTCACCCAGGAAGGATGAACTATCCTTCAAGAAGAATATATGACAAGAGCGATGTGCAAATGAACTCTCTTTTTTGTTTGTGCAAACTGGCTGCACTCCAGTAGAGACACAGAATCCCTCAAGTAAGAAATTCTTTTTGACCCAGCAGGGTATCTGTGGTGGAAAACTTTCGTAGGAAAAAAAACCCAAACCAAAGCCAAAACCAGAAGAAGAACTGTTTACAAACAAGAAACCTTTTATCCAGCAGGAAGATTATATGTTCCTCTCTATCCTTATATTTTCAAATATTGTGGGAGTGGTTTGCCTTTAAATGACTTAAATCACTTGTTGCAGGGTCTTGGCTTAGAGCTCTGCTGGCCCTGGAGTGAGTGAAATACACCTCACTCAGTAGAAAAGCAACGATATGATTTATCTGACATAATTTAAAAGGTTTTGATAGGATTTAATAGAAACTAATCAAGGTTTGATTTGATGCAAGGTCACTGTGTTACTTACTACAAGGAAAATTGGTTAGAATGATTTGATCAAAATGCTTGTGTAAGAATAAGTACAGTGGAAAGTGACGGGGTTGGGTTAGGGTGATTTTCACAGGGATTGGTAATAGAAGGGGTAAAGGCAGTCCTCCCATTGAATTACTAGGTTTTCAGAATGGACCTCCTTGCTTTCTAAACTCCTTCACAGAGAGGAGACTATATATAAGACATGGTCAACGACTCAGGAAACTGGGGAATTGACAGTTGAATGGAGTAAAGGTGATCCTTCTGTTGCATTATGAGGTTCTGAATAGAACCTCCTTGATCTCCAAACTCCTTCAGAGAATAAGGTTAGATCTACCCCTAGCCCCAGACTTGCTTGGCGGTTTATGTCTAAGAGGATTTGTGTGTTGAGACTTTAGTGTAGTGTTTAAACATAAAACTGTGTATCCTATACAAGCTTAAAGAGATAGCATCAGTTTAAAGAGATAATAACATTTCAAAGTATATTAACACTTATAGCAATGCTTAATTAACTAATAATCAATATTTGATTCTGTAGTGAGTCATATAAGATTTTACAATACCTATTAAACAAAAAGCAAAAACACTTACATGGAGCTATATGAAAGTATAGAGGTTAACCTATGATTGAGTTGTTTCCTTTCTGCACATTATAGTAAATTTGGACATTCAGAGATCTCTAGGATTTCATAAATTTCATTAAAAAAAATTCATAAAATCCTAGAGACTGCAAATACTCTTGTCTGGCTTTGTTGGTTTAATACAAGTGGATGGCGATTCCCTTCACTGGTCTTTGCAGACATTTGACGATTACCTTTGCTTATTGCAAGCGGGTGGTATTTTCTCTTCTTCAGCTTTACAAGCGGATGGTCAGAGCTGAGCCTGAGAGGCATCCCACCTCTGGGGGAGCTGCTGAGACACAACCTGCTGTGTTTCCAGAGAGCTCCAAAGAGTCCCACTTGTAGGATCAGTATTTATAGGATCACAAGATGAATGGCTTTTGTCAGTACTACAGCGAGTACTTTTCCACTGTGGCCATTAATTTTATCACACTAGCTTGACTCTTCCCCAATGAGGCTGTGTTTTTTCATTGGCACCTTCTCAAAGTGTTCAGGAATTATGGGTATAGATAGGAGGTGCCAACTGTTCCACCTCGGCTTGTTTCCGGGTGGTGCAGGAATCTGTTTAGTTTCATGTTGACTTGCAGAGTCAGATCATACCAAGCTCTCCCAGCCTCCCACTCAGCAAAACAAAACAGGGGTGGTATAATTTTTGCAAAGCCGCCTAGGAGTTAGCCTCGCACACACTGGGGTAGAGGGGCTGGGAGTCAGCCTCACAGCGTGGCCTTGCTGTTAGCCTCACAAAGTGGCCCTGGGGCGGCGGTGTCTGTACCACCACAGCCCAGAATGACCATGGCAATGGAAAAGGATGCCTAACTTTGATTTCATAATTAATTAAAAGATCAATGACTGTTCCACACAGCTGGGTGTTAAGCTGTCCTAGAATCTAATTCCAGCCTTCTGATACACAGTTAGGGGCTTTTTTTTTTTTTTTTTCCCAAATGTCACATAAAACTGACCGAGCAGGTTTACAGAATACCTAATGAGAAAACACTACATCATTCTTAACACAGAGCACAAGCAAACAGTTTTATTCCTGTTTGTGCAGCTTAACCTTCTGCAAAAGTAATTAGGTCTATAATTAAAAAGCTATTTGGAATGATTAAAACCCTGTTATCTAGTGGCATTTAAAGACAAATGCAAATGTCAGAAAGGATGAATTAATTAAAATTACTATTGAAAAGGAAAAAAATATATTAGTGTATGGGCTAGAGGATGTTATTTACTGCAATGTTACAATATGTGGCAAAGTTAGATGTTCATATGGTGAAGGTTGAAATAATTTTACCTGGCATTTTTTAATGTGATCTGCTACCATTCATGAATATATATTGTTATGTACATGCACAGATAGACAAATTCCTCAGTCCCTATCTACAGCTTAGGATCATAAAGGTTGTTCACAGGAATCCTACCTTTCACCAAGCAGAGCTGAAAAGCCAAGGGAGAATGGCTACACACCATATCTCCTAGGGAAAGTGCAGGGCTGCTGTGGGAATTTCCCTTCCCTTCCCTTCCCTTCCCTTCCCTTCCCTTCCCTTCCCTTCCCTTCCCTTCCCTTCCCTTCCCTTCCCTTCCCTTCCCTTCCCTTCCCTTCCCTTCCCTTCCCTTCCCTTCCCTTCCCTTCCCTTCCCTTCCCTTCCCTTCCCTTCCCTTCCCTTCCCTTCCCTTCCCTTCCCTTCCCTTCCCTTCCCTTCCCTTCCCTTCCCTTCCCCCACTTCTCTCCTCTCCTCTCCCCTCCCTCCCCTTCATCAGATCTGTAGAAAACACTGTAGATGTATTTCTACAGCAGCAGATCTATAGAAGTCATCTGTATGTCTTCAAGAAACACTTGTAGTAATGACTTATTGGTTCTCAAAAAGTAAGATTCTTAAAACAGAACTGTAAGTTTAAATGGTTTGAAAAAATACAACTTTCAGATTTAATAACATAATTATCTTTTAGACTAAAGATTTTGGGATGTTTCCTGGTTCATTTCAAAGGTCGCAAGAAAGCTCAGCCAAAATCATTTGCATAAAAGACATTATCCATTACCCATAGTTCTACACAAACATGTTGTTATTGATTAAAATGCATAGACCCTGGAGTATTCATCTTCTGACCGTATACATGGCAATACATTTTTATCTCACAGGCAACGGTGAGGGTGAGCTAACCTTATGCCCAAATCTTTTTTTCATAGAAAAAATACATACACATACACACCACCCCTCAGTGCCATTGCGGATTCACCAGCGGGCTGGAGCTCAGCATGTGCCTCTGCTCTCCAGCGTATGCACCCACAAAAGCCGGCTGAACCCACCCGGGCAGCATTGGCAGAGTCTGCTACATAACCAAAAGTGTTAGGTCTTTGTCAATCAGATGGGTAGTACACTAAAACTACGCCGTTGTCATCATTTTCCTGTGCTGCATGTTTTCCGAGAGTGAAACAGATGTTTAAAACATATTTGCTTTGTTCCAAAGTTAAAGATACTGTGTTTACAATTCTGAGAGTCTTCTAGGTTTCTCACAGCTGCCTGCAAAGCTGTCCACAGCAGCTTCTTTCCTGAAGCCACAGCCAGGAGTAGGACTCTGGGACAAAAAGGAATATTTTCTCACCATTGAAAGCCAAAGGGTTACACTGGCTTTTCAGTGTTAAGGATAAAATGGTGAGCACGGAAAAATAGAATTTTTGGAAGGATTTTGATTATTTATTTGTTTTGGTTTGTTTTTTTGGTGTGTTTAAGGCAGCATGAATAAGTAGAAGGGATATCCATCACTAACTCGCTTTTCTTGATTCCAATATCAGGACATCACTGTTCTGCTGTCAGTTTTTGCCTGTGCGTTTGACTCCTTATCTATGTTAACAGTTTGCTTTGTAAGTCCTTTGGTGCTGAGACTGGGACTATAACGTAAAATGTGTTTTCACAGCATAATTCTGGCTCAGGTTAGGGCATTTAGATAATACTGTAACATAAATAGAATAATTTTAAAGTGATAAATCAGTTAATTTCATATCTCTCACCAAAAAAGGCCCAGTGAAATTGTGTCTGTTAATTTCCCTTTGCTGTGTTATTAAGTAATTTGATTAAATTATTAGCATGTTAAAAAGTATTACTGTTTATGTGCACTAAAGTCTTCTTTCTGCAAGTCTTTGTACAGATCACAGAAGGGAACACAATGTCATTAAATTTCAGCCCCAGTGTGAGTTACTGCTTTATCTGTGCATAAGAGAGGTCCTGCCCTAGGCACAATCCTCTGCAGTGAGGTCTTGATTCAGAAATTCATTGCAGAGTGCACAGTAAACAGAGGAAACATCAGACCTGGTTAGCATAGTCTTCATGAGGGACTAGGAGGTTAGACAAAAAGCACTTGTAAATCTCAAGATACTTGTGCTTTTGCTCCCTTTATCATGAAAAAAACAAGGTTAGAAGAGGCCACAGGGAGTGATTGAAACGTGGATAGAAAACCTTTGAAAATTGTTCTCCCCACATGAAGATGCTAGTGAAGAGTTCATTTGTTTGGCCTCATTAATGCACCTGGGAAGGTGTCTTGTCTTTTTTTTCCTAATCCTACTCCTGCTGATCACTTTTTTCTCTCATTTTAGGCAAACAGGTTTTCTTACTGACTGTGCATTGTGCATCTGAGCTTACAACCTCTTCATGTGAAAGAGGCTGAAATAGAGAAATTAACACAACCAAGAGAGCTGGATGGAATATCGCTTGTATTCCCTTGATGTGTTGCTCTTCCCAGGGTCCTGAGGGACTTGGCATATAGCTGTTAAAGCCACTCTCCAAACTTTTTGAAAAATCATGGGAGTCAGACAAAGTCCCCAGTTAATGGAGAAAAGAGGATATTACACCCATTTTTGAAGAGGGTAATAAGGAAAACCCTGGGAATTATCAACCAGCTAGCACCTCCTCAGTGCCTGCTAAGGTCATGGAACAGATCCTTCTGGAAGATATGTCAAAACACCCAAGGGGAAACATAAGTTTACTAATCTGATATGAACTATTCTACATGTCTTTTCATATTATCAGCCCTATAGATTTCCAAACAGTGGAATATCACAGGAATTGTAAATCTTATTTGTCCATTGATTTTTAACACAATAGACACAATATACACCGCGGCAGAAGTGACCTTTTTGGTCAGTGCTTTTGCTGCTGTTTAATAGGCTTCTTGGACTCCCCAAATCTAGGAGCAGTTACCACATCAGACTCTGTAGGGTTAGTTTGCTTATTTCCATTGAATATGTACACACTCACATGTAGTAGAAGAATTATTAAGCTAATAAACCTGCAGACTTCTAAGTACTAGACTTACTGACAACCGTCTTATTGAGAAGCAAAGGTAAGTAAGACTTTAATTCATATTGACTTAAGGGACAGAGAAGAATATGATCTTCAGGATATAAATACATACATAAATATATATATGTTTATGTTTGACATTATGTGAAGGTCTCAGTATGATATTCACTACTGGGTATTTAGAGCTATATCTGTGATGTGAATTCTTTGGAGTTCAGTATTATATTAAGGTTATTGCTATTTATATTCCTTCCTAATTTTTCTTTTCTGTGAAAAATTTCAATGTAATTAATCTTATCCATGGCTATTTGTTCTTTTGGGGGAAAAATAAGACATATGGGTGACTACAGCGGTGTTGGTGTATTTTTCTAGCAGAAATTGGAACTACAAAAATATGCTACTTTCCCTGGGAAACTTAGTGGCCGAAACCCAGCTGCAGTATTATCGTGTGGGAAATTATATCTCTACTGGCCTTGTTTGTTAATTCTACCCAAAACACTAACCACGTGGGATCTAACCCCTTTTATCCAATTATAGTGCTTTAAGAGATGTGTGCTGTCTGTGTAACAGAGTCACTATCCAATCACCGTGTAGCTAGTCAAGTGGACAAGAGTCTATAAATTGGGATGTAATGCAAACAATAAACGAGTCACGCTACACACCACATTGGCGTTCGAGCGTTTCGTTCCAGCTCCGGATACGAGCTCCGTTTCGTGTCGCGACACAGCGGAAATGACATTCTTTCAGTGATGGGAAAGAATGCAGCAGGTTGCTGCCAGTGAAGTATTTTGGCCATGGTCACTCTTGTTTTAGCAGTTGCACTTCCTTTTTTGCATCCTTGCCTGCTACAAGTCACCTGCAATGCCTACCTTTGTACAGGGGAGTGACTTCAGATCTCAGGTCTGTTCTCTAAAACATCTTCTATATGGAGACAAAATCAGCACATAGCAGCCCTTGAAATGCACATACTCATCTGTTTTCTGTAGGTGAAGAGCCAATGTATAAACAAGTCATTGCCTTACAATGAGGAAAGAGAAGGAATTTGGCCAAATGCTTATTCTGGCAGGTGGGATTTTAAATGTAATGCATCTCATTTGGCTTCTAGAGAGTCACCAGTCTAAATGGCATTAGAAGCAGACCTATGTAAAACCACATGAGAAAGACACAGGATAATCAGAAATGTGACCTAGGTCTATTTCAGGAAATGTCTGATGTTTAGAATGGCAAACTTTCTCTTTATTTTGCTCTTGATGACTTTCATTACAGTGTGGCAACAGCAACAGATGATGTCTAAATTATCTACTTTTGCCAGCCATCAAAATTAATCCTAAATATAGTACCACTCCAGTATGGTACCCTCTTAATGATCTGAGCTACATTCCAAATTTCCACTCAGTCAGATTTTTAGTCACAAAATTTTCCCGTTAAGTGCAAGTCGGAAGACCGGTGATAAATGCTGATGAATGATGAACAAAATAGAAGGTAACCACTTAAAATGATAGAAGTGTGATGATGAATTCAAATTTAAAAAGAAGACTTAAGAACTTAAATAAATTAAACATAGGCAGGTACTCTGAATCTGAGGTCATGAATCTGAAATCAGCTCCATATGGGGTGCAGTTAATGTTTTAGTTCTCTAAGTGTCTTCTGCACAAGTGGCTCATTTTCAATACAGGTGAGTCCAATGATGATCCCCAAACAGATGCTTGAACCACTGGAATATTTCAGATGTCTGCCCAAATCTCACTGGCAGGATCAGGGTCCCTTCAAAATGTAGTGAGACCTACCTCTTTATTTTAAATCACAGCTTGAGGTGAAAAAGAGGAACCCTCCTGTCTTCTTCCTTGTTTTATGTATTAATTAGCTACTAGTAAGTAAAGCCTGATGAATAGGAACCTGCAGTCACTGACTGACCCAATCTGAAAACACTGAAACTGATACTTTTCAGGAGGATGTCTAACTTATTGGGGGTATGAGAGCACTACTCGTTCCTTACTGTGTCATTAAGATGGTCATTCCATCCGTACTGTGCATTGGATTGAGGAAGAGAGCAGCAGTTCACGGGCAGGGTGCAAACATGATTTCCCAGAGGAAGAAGGTGAGCTGAGGGTACAGCGAGCTCAGACAGCCTTGGCGATGCTTTGCATCCAGTTGGCTCTCCTCATCCTGGAGGAGGGAATCACAAAATCACAGAATCACAGAATCATTGAGTGGCTGAAGTTGGAAGGGACCTCTGGAGGTCACCTGGTCTGCCCTCTCTGCTCAGGCAGGGCTGTCCAGAGGCCAGAACCATGTCCAGATGGCTTTTGAATACCTCCAAAACCTCTCCGGGCAACCTGTGCCTGTGCTCCATCACCCTGACCGTAAAAGTGTTTCCTCTGTTCAGAGGGAAGACCTTGTGTCTCAGTTTATGCCCATTGCTTCTGGTCCTATTCTGGGCAACACCGAAAAGAGCCTGGCTCCATCCTCTTTGCATCCTCCCTCAGGTACATGCATACTTATTATTACATATATACTACATATAATATTCTACATATTTATAGATAGATATATTATTTGCGTACTCATTATTTAATAATAAGATCCCTCCCAAGCCTTGTCTTCTCCAGGGTAAACGGTCCTACATATTTCAGCCTTGGACAGACTCCAGTATGCCCATGTTTCTCTTGTACTGGAGCCAAGTACTGGACACAGTACTCCACGTGTGACCTCAGCAATAGTAGTGAATGGGAGTGGGAGTAGATGCGAAGGATCACCTCTCTTGACCTGCTGGCAATACTTTGTCTAATGTAGCCCAGTATACCATCAGCCTTGTTGGAGGCAAGGGCACACTGGTGGCTCAAGTTCAACATACCACATTGCCAGCAGTTCTCCTGTCACTCTAAAGCTCCTTCTTTTCTCATGACCTATTTCCAAACTGCACACGGGTCCAGGTGTGCCAGGTTGTGACCAGGTGCTGAGGGCACCAGCAAACTTGTCACCATCCTGGGGGCTGTCAGCTAGTGAGCAAGGTCATCTCTGTTACAGTGCAGCTGTGACTCTGGATTAGGCTGCTGTAAAAACAACTACAAGGTCAGAAAAAGATGTCAAAAGCTCTTCTGGAGCCTCTCCACATGTCCTGGGAGCTTCTCAGGTCCTTGTCTTTGCTACCTACCTGACTTCCCCTTGCTGATCTGGCCCTGGATCTACCTGGAGATCTGGGCTGTGTTTGACCTCTGCAGCCAGACCTGGTCTGCTCTTCTTGCTGGGCTACTTTGGGGCTGCATCCTGTGTGAGTGAGGGCACTGCCCTGCCAGCAATGCTCTCAGCTCCTCAAGCCCTGCACTAACCACCCTGCTGCTCTCTGACTCTAGTTTAGCTGTTTTGGGGCCAGAGAGCTGATGTGCCACCCTGAGAGGGTCTCTAGGTTTCCTACCTTCTTTCCTCACACCTGTGATGCAGAGGACAGGGGCTGCAGGACCTGCACTGTATTTAACATACTCACACTCCTGAATGGCTTTGTCATGCACTGGTCAGATAGTATAACACTGGAAGAGCTTCAAGTGAACCAGATTCCTTCAGAAAGTGAAATATTGAAATTGAAGAATAGTTTATCTTTTTTTTTTCCTGTTCACTATTTACTGTGATAATTGTTAATGGTCTTTGCAAAAATTATAATATCTGTAAAAATAGTATTCGCAGATGGCAATGTGCCAAACTCCTGAAAATGTACTACAGCACTACAAGCAGATTGCTTGTAAGAGAGAATGTGGCCTGTCAGTTTTAATGAAATCAAATAGATTTTCAACAATCTTGTCTAGATTTCACTTTATGAGTAGGATTTCCTTTATTTTTTATGCTTAAATATCTATAATATTAATCTCCAATGCTCTGAGTACAAAAAACCCAAGATCTGGGGTTTTATTTTCATTGGGTTTTAAATTTTTTTTCCTCTCCTTTGTCATTTCAGCATTCAAACTTCTTGGACATTGAAGACATTTTATCAGGGAAGAATCAGAGTTCATTGACAGAAATCTATATTATTTTCCTGGTTAAACAGGTGGAAAATCTAGACACAATTGGCAAGTGTTGCTAAGGCAGTCAGTCAAAATCTGCTCTTGTCAGTTTGGCGTACCACTCAACTTGCTTTGGCTGAGTAGCTAATGCTGTGTAAGGTCATAAAAACTTGTTTAACAAGACGTAGACATTGCTGTCTGTCTTTGATTTGGAGAAAAAGATTGTATGATCTTTTTCTATTTACGTGGGGCACAGTGAAAGGAAACACTTTCCACATCAGGTTATATTAAATTTTTAATAGATCACTGAAATCAGAGGATTTGATGATATTATTCAACTCTCAGTAAAAATATACAGTTTCATCAGTGCAATGTATATGAACTTGGCCTAAAACAGTCCGGCATCAGTTATTCCCTTAACATGAAGACGCTTTTTGCACCAGCAGATCTAAGATCACTGGACAGGTCCTGGACCACCAGTCAAAAGGCATTGTTTCAGTGACTTCAGTGGGGCCATGTAAGGATGCTCTCTAATATACAGACCTTGCTATAATGAGCAGGCAAATTTCTTCTGCGTACCTTTAACACAGCTTTTTTTTAAGCGTGCTACTTCTCTCTGCGTCTCTGGGAATCCTACCAGAGTGGTGGCAGGGTTACTGTACCTTTTGCCATTGAAGCAGATACAGGAATATGCTGTAGATGAAAGAAGGACAAAGGTGGGGAGGTTTGCACTGCAGGTTTTTTCCTACAGCAATCCTTATCTCTTATTTCAGAAATACTACCCCAGATGCTTATGACTCTCATGTTTCTAATGTCTAAATGTAAAAAACTCCCTATCATTAGACTGACAATGCTCCCTTGGTGGATATGACAGCAATGATAGCTGTGGAAATCAGTATGGTTTCATACGTGCATTTAGGGAATCTGTGTAAAACGGAGCTAACTTGTATACATAAGGATTTAAACTGGGGTTTCAGGATGTTGAATCAAAAAGAGAGAGATTTCAGCTTTGGGTAATGTCTCTTCCAACTGAATATTTAGCAAATGTTTTCTGGAAACTATCCTGCAGTTTCTATCAAGGGAGAAGCAATATCTGGATAGGTTTTAGACAGAGCCTAGACACGCTCACATATTGGTTCAAGCTGTTCCTTAGCTAAAGACGATTCAGATATACTGGGATTCATATTGATCTAATATTGTTTATTAAATCATTACTCTCTTTTTATAACACCTTCTGAAGCTCCAGAGACTTTCACTGAAGAAATTGTCAAGTGTCTCAAGGGATAACTACCCAGTGAAGTACCAGAAGCGTTTTTCCAAAAACATGGGGTTGGTATCAGAATTTTTTAAGCTAGGGAGGGCACATTCTTTCCATTTAGGCTATGTAATTATGGCTATGTAATTTAGGCTATGTAAATATGTTCAGAACTTGACTTAAAATATATTTATGAGGATTGCAGCTTTAGAGATTTACACATATCTAATTATTCCCCAGCAAGTAGCAGCATCTGCAGCAGTGAAGGCTATCTCTGCAGCATTAAATGCGGAAAGTTATTCCAGTAACAGTTTATTCGTGAAACTTCATTGTGAATCCTGGAGTATGGATAGATGATCAGTTACATAGCTTGAGTACAAAAAAACCCCACTCCTTATTTCTCCGTATAAAAGATAATGGAGAAATCTTCATAGGCAACATTTTATTAAAAACAAACAAACAAACAAACAAACAAACTTCTGCTAAGAAATGCCAACAAAAAAGTTTTTACTTGTTGCATCTGTTAAGAATTATGTTTAGAGTATACTGTTTGATGCTTGATTGAATTTTCTACCAAAAAAAAATCAATTTTGCATTAGGAATCATTTAAATTAAACACATTTTTCAATGAAGACTAGCTCTTATTTCCAAGTGTCACATTCAAAATCAAACACTGAAGACACTGAGGCCCACACCTACAGAACAATGGATTTTTCATGTTAACATTTAACAGAAATCGATGTACATGTTGATTGGCTAGAGATTGACAAAAATAATACATGTTGTTCACACTTCAGTAATCAAAATTATTTCTTCTAAAGATAAAAGAGTGCTGCATTTATCTCCTTTGCTCGTAACACAGTTTTACTCTTAGTTGTATGTTGAAAGGAAAATTAAAATGTAAGGTATATAAATTCTGCTGCCAGATGATTTCTGAATCTGATGAAATGAATTGCTTATGCTAACAGTCAGTTAAAAGGAACATAAATCTAAATTTACAGTGGCTGACACCTGAGTCTTGGTGAGGCATTCAATTTATATATACTTACCACATATTTTATTTCCGCAAACTCCCTTCCTAAAAGACCTGACCAAACAAAAGGCAATCCTTACTCTCCGACTTAGTAACTAGCCACACCTAACTCCTTCTTTCAATAGCACTGGCCATGCCCGTGGAAATAGCTATTTGCAGTATAATCGCTGGCTCAGGCTAAAAACCCATGCTTCTTTGTGATAACGCTTCTTGCAATTAAGCCATGCAGTATGACAGGATGTGTGTCATCTTGCCTCAGGTGGCCTATTAGGTTTAAAGCTGAAGGCCAAGTGACACAGCCATCTGTGCTTTGGTACTGCTTCTGTCTGATACCTTCCCCCACGCCTCTACTCCAAGGACTTATCTTGTTTACCAAATGTCCCTGAAAAAAGAATATATATAATTAAAAATAAAATTGAAAGTGATGTATTAGACTTATTATGGCAATGCTCAGAGGCTGAACAGGCTTGGTATCTACACGCAGACGTGCAGTCTTCTTAAACTATGTACAGTTTCAAGACCTTCAGGCCTTAACTACAAACTGTAATATTTAATACATGTGTAATACAATCTGTGACATCTCATTAGTTGTTTCCATGTGCCAAATAACATCAAAGGACAATTACTAGTATCAATATGCTATTGCAAACACTGAAGGACTTGTGCATGTATATAAATACAACTGCGGATTTTTGACAACCAAACAGAGAAAAAGAAGATAGATGGATGAGACAGAAGAAATTACTTTTATTTACTTGTTTCTTTTATCCATGATTACGCACCCTAATTCCCAAAATAAGCCACAAACACGGTGCACATCAAATGCAGGGAAGAATAAACACCATTTCTCGGGAACAAGCATAAACCTCCAATGACTGAATCCCACTGATCATTTTGCTCCCAATGAACAAATGTTAGCCATGCATGCAAAATGATATGTATCATTACTCCAGGCAAGAATGAAAACATGCCACAAGCATCATCCATCCACCCATCCCAGTGCACTTTCTATCCAGCCTCATGGCTAAAACAGTCAAGTAAATGGTTTTTCATGGGGATTCAAATGTCTTCAGGAGAATGAGGGAATCGAATGGGAATCTCCCACGGTCTCAGTGAGAGTATTGACCACAAGGCTACTGTAAAAAGAAGCAATTCAGGTTGTCTCAGTTCTGAAAAACGAGACTGCCTCTTAGTCTTTCACAGGTACAGATTGACAAGTAACTCCCAAGAACCAGACACTGGAGAAATGTCAAAGATTTTTTTTGGTGCACACATGTTGAACTGCATGATCCTTTCGGGTAAAACTAAAACTGTGTTCAGCACACCAAGATCTCATTCATGTGACTACTTAGCCTATGACCAAAAAATCTTGACCTAGGTAATGGGGGGAGATAACCTTATTTTACCGTGCAGGTGAACATTTTTAAAGCATTTTGCCAGCTTTCTGTTGTATCTGTTTTAGCCAGCCACACTTTGGGATCAACACAATAAGTATGGCACAATCTTCTGTGTTTCTTTGGCCCTTATGATCCAAGGGGAGCTGCAAAATCTGGTCCAGTTCCTCAGCAATCCTTTGAGTTTATCACACTTTTCCTTTTCATGTCAATTATTTAGTCCTGATTCATCAAAATTCATATATCAGGCCTTGTTAATCAGATTTGTGTTTCTTACCACCGGAAAATACATTTCACTTGGAGAACATGTCTTTTTATGTTAAAGTTTTTATTTTTTTACTCCTTTTAGTCTTCTGGTTTTTTTTCATTCAAAGAGCATTTTATCTGGAAAACGTAGAGACAGACAGGAGAAAAATGCTTATTTTAAAAAATGATATTAATCTCTATAGTCTGTTGTGATTCTGTGGGTTTCAGTCTTAAGCATTGCAAGAATAGCATTTAAAGATCCCAACAGAGTTGCTCCCATATATGCTTCTCTGACATATTTCTCTCTTTCTTTCCCCGGTAGAAATAGCATCCAATCTCAAGTCAAATTTAATGACAAAATGTCATATGTGAAACCGTAAAAACTTAGCCAAAGGGACTTTTTTCCTTGCAAAATGTCAGAAATGAAAGACAGTAGCCTCAAATCTGATTTCCCATTCACACCACCTGCCTCATTCTACTGACAAAAAGTTCCCTGGCAAACAGAAACACCGTCGAAATTTTTGGTGTGTGGTTTGGGAATAAAAGATTGATAAAGACAAATAGAAAGAGCTAATGTCATCAACACTTTATTCAGGAGACCAAAGAGTAGTTTCTGAAGCCCTTGTTGTTTTGTTTGCTGGAGACAGAGGTAGTAAGGTACAAAATCTTACCTGCTTCATTTCCTTCCTTGGCTGCGGATCTCTCCAGGCATCGGAGAAGTTGTGTTGAACAGAGCAAATCTGAAGCTTTGTTGTTTGCCACTGGACACTACAGTGCTGCAAATGATGGTCTCGCTGCCTTATTTCTCTGCCTTGACCATGTACCTCAAACAAGCAACCTGAAAAAGAACTGTAAGGTTTGTTTTGAAGAGATATACCTTAAGAAATAGTCTGTAAAAGGAAAGAGTAAGCCCCCAAAAAATCAGAAGCAGTAAATGAACACATCAGAAGTGAGGGCTGTTTGAAATGAACATCTGATAAGCCTGTTAAAAGTTCACCTCTGCAGTAGGAAGACAAGAAAAACCTTTTGCTCCTCAGACCACCACCAGCACTCTGGAGAGAACGGAACAGAAGCACCAGAGAACTTCGCCAGTCGCAGAACAATCCAGAGAAGAAAGAAAATAAGGGCATGTTGGTGTCATAAAGGTTGACAGGATTACAAAGCACAGGTTGCAGGGAGTTAGTAGACTTAAGTAGAATTATATAGTTTGATTTGAGTAGGGTATACATCCATCTTAAATGCAAAGTGAGGTAAATACTAAAACATCCGTTATTCTCCTATCCGTTCACTCCATTTATGATGTGATTGCAGTTTGCATGTTTGTTTTTTCTGTTTTGCTTTATTCGGATAATTCATGTCATAACCAAGTCACATTCACAGTTTCCACTGCTATGACCTTAGGAGTTCATGGATACATGTGCTTCATGACTAGCTCTTCTTTATCAATACTGTTTTTCTGTCCATTTGTCATTGATCTTCAGCAGCAATACAGATTTGAAAATCCAGTTTTCTGACTTTCTATACTTCTGCCTCTTCAGAAAATATAGTATGAGCATAATTCTAGGCTTGATATTATTTCTATTCTAATAATATGTTTTTTCTTGGGGAAAACAGAATATGGTCTGAACTTAGCAGCTTTAGAAGATCAGCTGAAAATTATGGGGAAAAAATTCCACATCTTTTCTTCAAAAATAGTTTTTAAAGGAATATCTGTCGGTTGATTTTTGAAAAAGGTCATCATAAAGTCTGTAGAGATACAATTCATGAGATTAGTAGCCAAATATTGTAATTTACTCTTTGCAAAGGTCCATTAAAATCAAATTAGGACACAATTCAGTTGTACCTTTCAGAGGTCCTCAATGGTATTTCTGCACTGACCTTTAGAGAGGCGCTTAAATTTAGCTATCTTAATTGTTTAACCACTTGTACAGCCAACAAGGAAAGGGTAGGAGAGAGAAAAAAAAAAGGTAAACATTTAAAAGGCAGCTGTTCTCATCCTAAAAATGTGCATAAAATAGGTGTTGTGAGTCACCCTCTGATGGGTCTTCTCTCTGCCTATTTTGTCTTATGAATTAGCTATGGACCATTTGTATCTCCTCCTGGTCTTTGACACTTTCAACCAGCCAAAAAGAAAACTTGCCCACAGAAAAAATGGAATGGGGACTTTTTGATAGCCTAATTCACTATAAAAGCTGATAATTTTTAGTGGATAGACTAGGAAGTGAGTGGCATGTGAGTTAGAGCCCATGCGTGGGTGAACAGAGCTTTCTCAGTAGTAGAGAAATGCGACAGGGTGGTGGTGCTCAGTTTACTGTTTGGATGCACGTAGACCTCTAAATGACTTCACAACTAATTCTAATTATCTATCTGTCCAGTGCTGAAATGTCTCAAGAGAGCTAAGAAGAAGTGATATACAGGGGTTAACTGCACAGAGTTGCAATGCAATTGCAATGCAATCTGTGCTACATTCATTTCCCTTTCTCAGTGAAAGAGAAGGTAGGAAAATAGGAAAGATTAACAAGTTTGCTTTTGGAGATGGGAACGATCTTCAATGCTTCATTGCGTGATAACAAATAATATCACAACTTACCCCTATAGTACCTCTGTATCTTGGTTCTCTAAGGAACATTACGTTACGAGTTTTACTTTATCAGATCTTAATTTTGGTAACAAAACAATATTATTTGTGTACCTTGTTATTGTGCCTTTGCTCTTTGCTTCCTGTGTTACTTACAACTCAAGCAGTAAAGCTAAAAATTATGTATTTGGAAAAATTGAATCTCTGAGTCACTCCAAGATACCAAAGCAAATTAAAGGAAAATTGGAAGAGCTAGAATTTTTTTCACATGAGTGAATAGTTTCTTACAGAATACATACAAGGTTGTCTGACTGGAAAAAAACTGATTGCTAAAAGAGAGGAGAAAAGCTATTCTATTTTACATATGAATGAAACTCGGTAAATTAAAAAAAAATGTGTATTTAAATCACTGAAACAAATTGAAGTCTGGTTTGAAAAATACAAACAAACAAAACCTACAAAAACCTCAAAAGCAACTTTTGATCTAATTACCTTGTGTCCTGTTCATTTTCTTACAGCGAAGGACTCTGTAAAAAGACAATTTACTGTGGGTCCAGTCCAGTGTCCTCTGAAGTCAACTGAAAGATTCCCAGTTCCACTTCCTTTTGTCTAAGGTTAAGGCTAGGGTTTTGTTGTTTGGTTATGGCCTTATTCAAACTCTGCTAAAGAGAGTAAGAATCTGCTTTTCCTTATAGGATTTTAGATCACTGAGATGATCTAAAACAGAAAGAGGAAAAATTGCATTTCTAAATGTCATCTCGTAAGTGTTCAGTCTGTGATACATATTTCACTCCTACCAGAATGTTTTCTGTTTCTTTAACATTGCCTGAGATCTTCTCTCTACACTATTTTATAAGTTTTCATGCTTTGAGCCTCCAAGCTTATCAAACACTTGTAGCTAATCTGTTACAACATGCTGCCATTTTCCCGGGACCAGTGCATTTGTCTCAGATCTCCTCTGCTACAGTTACATTTTTCTTTTGATCCATAACAGTAATGTTAGGAACATTCAGATATGTGATTGTATTTGTGCAGATCCGTGATGTGAAATTGATACAGAGCTATGTGCCTCTCTTTCACACTACTTGCTCTTCTCATGTTGAGGATGATGTCCTGCTGAGGTTTGTGACTCTCATTGTGCTATCAGTATGCTGTAATTCTGCAGTGATTTGAAAAGCTAGCGATGTACTAAGTGGTTCAGAAAGAAGAAGAAGGAGGTGGTCCGGTATCCCCCAGGCAGAGCAGTTCTTCTGGTGTCTTTTTTTTTTTCTTTCAAAATTTCCACCATGCCACATCCTTTTACATCATGTTTTGCTAAATTATACTAACATATATCAAGTCATATCAAATAAAATGCAAGCTAATGTGACAAGACATGGGATAGCAGGATGAAACTTGTGAGAGTTTTGAATTATTTTTCTTTCTTTTCCTTTTCATCTGCTTCCCCAAAACAAAGGCTGGTCAAATCCACCTTGCCATAGTCAGGGTCTGATGTACAGTTAAATGTCTATCAAAAATTGCAAAGTTGCCTTTGCCAAGTCTTGCAAACTTCCTCACTAGAACTTTATCCCCTTTTAGATGCTGAGAATCTTGTTAAGATACTTACCCTTCATTCAAAAGTACATTCAAAACATCATTCAAAAATACAAAAGTAAATTAAAGATTTAATCTCCCAGTTTTAAAAGTGCACTGAAATAATCATTTGCTCATTCTGCCTCTAGACCTGTCTGTCAGAACTTGTATTTTGATTCAACAGGCAGTGAAATTAATCCAGAGCCTGATTTTAGAGATGCTGAGCACACTCAGCACTTCCAAATAGTATTTCCTCTTGGTACTGTTTGTGGGGTCAATTTTCTATCTCATCTGCCCTTTGTTTTGGAAGTATCTTTGGGTTTTACCAGCTAATTATTTGAAAGAAATTTTGCCATAAGAAATTTATGTTTTCAGAACTGGCACAAAGAATATTTGTCTTTTTAGTGAGCCTATAGCCAGAAGTATGAGTGCATAGTGGAAGGGAACATTTCACCTACACTTAACTTTACAGCAATTTAGGACCTTAAGTCCATGCAATGACATGAAACCTCCAAATCTGAAAGCCCTTTGTCTGGGCCTCCCATTTTGAAAAGAAAACTGCACAGCAACCTGAAGTAACTCACTGCAGCCAACCAGGTAAAATAAACTCTTTCAGAAGGGCTGTCAGAAGGCACCGATGGATTTAGCTCAGGGATACTGAAATGGCAGAGACCAATCTGTAATCAACCTGCAAATACATTTTACTCCAACCTCAGAGAGTGTCCAAGATGCTTGGTGTCTCCCAGATTCCTATAGGGACAGTTTTTCTAGGAAGTAGCTAGAGATTTGCCACACATCTCAGGTAGAATGTTGTATTTTTCTATTTTCTGAAGTACCTGGTATACTTCCCTGTTATATCCGGAGATGCCACTTCTGCCTCAGAGAATTTGTTTAAAATTGCAAAGCAGACATCACTAAAAATAAATTAAGGTGGTTTGATCTAATCTAGTGCATTTTGAAAAACCAAAACAATGGGGAAAGTGATGATGGGGTAAATTTTTTGAGAAAACAGAAGCTAATGTGTTGGTAGAAGCATAGTGAATGAGAGCAAACTAAAAGTCTTTCCACAAGTGTGTTTCCTCAGACTTGTTTGAATCAGGCATCTGAAACTTCTTTCACAATCCAATAGAAGTTACAAGGGGTAGAATAGTACAGATTTTACTCAGATTATTTATCTGCGAAAATTCTCCTCTGACAAAATATTCTAGTAAACGCTTCTGGCATCAGTAGCTCCTGTCTTTGCAGGTCATATCCCCACATACACCTAAATCCAAAAGTTAGTTAATACTGGTGGCAGGAAAATCAATGGAGTTTGAATTCCCCTCAGACAGTCAGAACACTAAATATCAGTATTTCCTGCACAGATTTGATTGTCAACATACTTGAAATATTGATCAATCATTAAAAAAAAGCCCCCCCAAACCCCCAAAGCCTGCCCCACCCAGTCTAGATGCTTCACTGAGCTACATTACACATTTGAAATAAAACACCAGACGTTACCATTCTGCTGAACTGTCTTGCTGCTGCTGCTGCTCAAGTCATATAATCTTCAAGGCTCTCTGCCTGTGAGATCAAGATGCCTACTTTTCACTCCTCAAAAGATATAGAACCTGTAATTTATTGAGTTTCATAACAGAAAAAATTTCTGTGACTATCCAAAGCGATTTGACCATCTGTAGAAACGGCTAGAAAGAAGGGAGGCTGGAAGATGGGATAAAGATGGCTACTTACGTTTAGGTTGAGCACTTGGGCCATGAAGCTTGAAGAAATCCAATTTTTCAGTTCACCTCTCCCCCATTATTCAAAGGTCTTCGAGCTCTGCAATCTCGTTGGTTCATACTTCAGTGAAACGATGTTAAACTAAAAAATACACAGGCTAGAACCCAGACCAGGAATTACAGAAAAGGTTTACGAAAGAACTTAAAAGCTCTTAAAGGTCCATGTTCTCAGACACTCGTTGGGCTGTACTTTTGTCCAGTAGTTTTAGTCTGTAATCTGCAGTGACACACGAGATGTTCCTACAGAAGTGAAACTGTGAAAACACTATTGAAATAGAAAGTGTACATCAGTACACTTCTGAAGCCTAGCCATTGGAAACACGTTTATTAGGTTTCTTCTCTGTGTTTGCCAAGCATTACTGTAGAAACAGGCCATAAAGGGATGTTAAGAAAACTCAGAGATGGTTAAGTAAATCAACAGGTGCCACAAGTTTAGACATCAGACCCCTGTATAGCTGTGTTTTTCCAACTTTACATCTTAGGATGTCGAGAACAAACCTGCTTAAAACAACCCCACAGTCAGGGGAAAAGGGCAGAGAGAAAGAATGACTCAACAATTTTAGACTGGAGTGTAAGTTACTGGCGAGATATTGCTGGACCACCCCTGCACAAGTGTGTCTCTTCACAGTGTACAGAAGCATCTATAAATTTCCTGACATGTTTTTTAATGTATCATAAGGCCTGATTGTTCTTGGCTGAAATCAGTGAAAATATGACTATTGATTCCACCGGGGGCTTGAGAAGCCTTCATCTTTGCACTGTTTTGCCTGCTATCCTTGTAGGTGACTTGCCTGTTGGCATGCGTGTGCGTGGGCGTGTAGCTTTAAGTGTACAGGGGTAATTTAAAAATGTAAGTGCTTATCAGCCGGGCTGGCAGAGCTGCTCCATTAGCACATCTGGTAGAGCTGCTGCTTTGAGATGCGACACAGAGATGGATGAGCTCCAGAGTAACCACACTTTCCACAGGCTGCAGGAGCCAGCAGGACAGCCTGCCAAGCCCACTAGGTTCATTAAGCTCAGCAGAACCCTGCAGGAAAAAACAATTTTTAAAATAGCTTTCAAAGGCTCCCTGGGTTTAAAAGTTCTGGATTCTTTTCCATCCCACCATGCAGAGAAATCTTTGCTTCTCAAGCACAATTTACATCCCCTGAATAAAGAGAGAGAAAATATCTTTTTGGTCTGTTGAGCTGGCACTTTTTCTGGAAGTAATTTACTCTATTATTCATCATCTTTGCTCACCTAATTCTTGAGTGGAAAGTTTTAAGCAACTAGAAGGTAGTCACTTTGTTGAGAAAATCTGTTTCCCTCTGCAGTTCCAGAAATGCTTAAAATCCACATCTTGAAATGCTAGGCTGGATTTAGAGGAATATGCTTGTCCGCCACCATGATTTTAGGGGTGTTCAGAGCTCAGGCTTTTATTGTTGTTGACAGTATTGGGGTGGGGATGGGAAGGGGTTATCAGCCTCGTGCCAGGACATGAACTGTGAAGAAAAAACTCTCTTCAAATTCACAAATTGTGCCATCTGAGGTATACATACTTCTTCTGCTTATTTCTTCCCTTTCTCCCACTGCACTAAGGTAAGGTAAACATTGAGACTTTTCGTAGACTAAGTAAAAGTATGGATGGTGTGCTGAGTAACCTTTTCATTTTACTTCAAAGGATGATGCAGTTCTATAAATTGCCCAACTGCTTCACAGCAAAGAAAAATGTAATTGAACACCTCAGGTAATGGAAGATTAAAACCTTATTAATAGTTCTAGATCTCACTCTCGATGCTGCAGTCAAAGCTGTAGGAATTGTTCATGCATATCAGACAAAAGATGGCTGAAATTTTTAAAATGTACAGATACTATTAAAATTCAGTTGCTGGAAGTGCCTTATGCGTCTAAATTCACTACTTTAACACTGAGAGTGTTGCCATATGGTACAGCTTGCTGTATAGCAGGTAGAAGCTTCACAGGTGTTACAAGTCCCCTATTTCTCACATGACAAGACATTTCCTTTTATGTCTCTTGATGACATTTCATTCTTTCATTGTCTCCTACTGAGACTGCCAGACTAAGCCAGCTGATAAAACCTTAACTCATCTAGCACTGCCTGAATGGTGGGATTTAAACATAACTAAATGGCAGTAGAGGAAGACCATTCTCTTTGAAGACTTCCAAATTGTCACTCGTAACCAAAAAAACCCCCAACCAACCCCAAACACAACCTCCCTCTCCCCCCATTTTCTTTAAACCCC